>NW_027529624.1:5912950-5923457 GCF_008692635.1 Crocuta crocuta
GGGGGCAGAGTTTCAGTTTTGCAGGATGAAAAGAGCTATGCGGGCGGACGGGTATTTTGTGTCTGGTCTCAGTCTAACTGATAACCGATGTGAGGTGGGGACGGCCGTTTGGTTCTCATTAGGCCTGCGAGGTGGCCCGCAGCAAGGACCGGGAGGAAACTGAAACAATGCGGCTTTATTACTTACAAGATGAGCACATTGGGATCATGCAGCAAGTTCACAGGTAGAGAGCGCGCGCATGAGAGCCTGGGCTTCTGCTTTGATCGGAGCTGAGGGTAGGGGGGACCCAGGGTTTTGTGGGCTCACTCTTTTTCTTAGATGTTTATTTTGGGAGAGTGTGTGTGCATGTGCANCGCTGTCAGCAGGGAGCCAATGTGGGGCTCGATCCCACGACCCTGGGATCATAACCGGAGCCGAAATCAAGAGTCAGACACTCAACCAACTAAGCCACCCAGGCGCCCCATGGACTCACTCTTTACTGGTGAGTAGAAAGCTTGGGAGGAAAAAAAAACAAGCAGCCTGATGGTCAGTTATCAACTTCAACTAAGACTTCTAAGACAAAGAATCCTCTGCGTGGAGGACACAGCACCTTATCTAGCCGTGTTTAGGGAGAGAGCCCTCTTTGAAGTGAATGCTTTGGCAATCAGAGCTTATACCAGGCACTCTATTAAACAAAAAAGCAAAAAACAAAAAACAAAACAAAACAAAAAAAGCAACAACCCAAAAACAAACAAACAAAACCAATGGTGATGCAGTTATACAACAGTGAAAGTGTTTAAGACTGAAGTGTCTGCTTAAGAAGGGCTAAGATGGGAAATTTGATATTTATATTTTATAGAGTTTACCACGATGAAAAAAATTGGGGGGGTGCGGGGAAGAGCCAGTCACAGAAGGACCAAAGCTGTATGATTCTAGTCCTAGGAGATACGTGGCATCCTAACGTAGCCAAACTCCTAAAGACGGAAAGTACAGCAGCTAGGGGAGGGGAGATGGGGACCCCACGCTTCATGGGGACAGACTTGCAGGTGGGGAAGTCACACAGATTCTGGAGATGGCCGGTGGCGCTGGACACACAACACCGTGTGAGTGCTAAGTGCCACTGAACCAGACACTTAAAAATGGTTAAAATGTAACCAATAATAGCATCCCATGCCCCGGATGGATCTAGATGCTAAGTGAAATCAGTCAGAGGAAGACAAATAGCATACGATTTCATTCATCTCTTGAATTTAAGACCCAAAACAAATGAACGAAGAAAAAAAAAAAGAGACAAAAAAGTACTTTTTTTTTAATGTTTCAAGTTTTTATTTAAGTCAGACTCTTAAGTACAGAGAAAACCCACTGGCGGTGGCGGAGGGGAGGCGGGCGGGGGATGGGGACAGAGGGGGATGAAGGGCACACTTGTCACAGTGAGGGGTGCGTCATGTACAGAGCTGCTGAGTCACTGTCTTGGACACCGGAAACCAATGTAGCACTGCAGGGTAAGTCTACTGGAATTAAAACTTTTTTGTTAATTAATTAAGAAAGAAAAGAGTACAGGGGCACCTGGGTGGCTCAGTGGGTTGGGCGTCTGGCTCTTGACTTTGACTCAGGTCATGATCTCATGGTTCATGAGTTCGAGCCCTGCATTGGGCTCTGTGTTGACAGCACAGAGCATTCTTGGGATTCTCTCTTTCTCTTTCTCCTTCTCTGTCCCTCTCCTATGCTCCCTCTCTCTCAAAATAAAGAAACTTTAAAAAAATAAAAAATTAAAGAGTACAGTTATCGTGATGAGTCCTGAGAAATATAAAGAACTGTTGAATCATATTGTGTACCTGAAATGAATGTAACACTGTATATTAACTAGACTTGACTCTAGTTAATAAATAGCATAAAATGGAACAAAAAACAAACAAAAAATAAGGAATCCTTAAAAAGCCCAACCTTTGTGGAAGAATAATAACACCGACCCTTTATAAGCTTGGCAAAGCATTCCCACACATGATGGTATTCCGCGATGAAAACGTTTCTTAGCCTTGCCTCACAAAAAATTATGGTTCGGATGGGTGGGATGGCTTGCTCAAGCAGGGGGGAAGGGGGCAGCCTCCCTTCCCCCTGAGAATATGAGGGACAGGGCCTTCCAGGAAGGTGCGGTGCGTGCCCTGGACTGGGGGTGGGGGGGTGGGGAGACACTCTTCATGTAGGAATTTCATCCTCTGCTTTTAAGAAAAAGGAGGCTCCCTCCCTCCCTAGACACAATGGCCAATGAGAATCTGCCACAACCTTGACTTCTTCTTTCCCGCTGAACAACCCTCCCCACTGTCCTCCAGACAGGTGGGAAGAGCTGCCTTCCCTTTGTCTCTCCATATTGGTTCGCCATGGTCTGTTCCAAGGCGCTGTTCCCCAATGAACCCATTGCTGGTGAAATAGCTACTTTATTTTTAAAGGCTGACAACCCAGAAGGAGAGAAATCCATAAAACCCTCAAGTATTCTAAAAATGTAGTTTCTGGCCCTAAATTCTCCCTGTTGGCTCAAGATGAGTCACAAAACTTCACATACCAGGAGATCTTGGTATGTGAATCTCAGATCTCAAGCTGAGGGGGGTGGGGTGGCAAGCTGGGCAGTCTGAGCTGGAGATGACCCACAACTGCCCCAGTGTCAAAGGCTGCCCTGACGTGCTTCCATCAGAGCGCCGTGGCCCAAACTCGGCCATGTCCAGGCCTCCCTTCCGTGACCTGCAGAACTATGGGGCATCTGGCAGCCCTGCTTGACTCAGTTTCCCTGCTTTTTAGGAAGAGTACATACCTGACATGGTACTGAGGGGACAAAGAGAGGCAGAGTGGGGATGGTGCTTGGCACACGATAGGTGCTCAATTAATACGAACTAATATTTTCTTAAAAATTTTTTTATTTAATGTTTCTTTATTTTTGAGAGAGACAGAACACAAGCAGGGGAGGGCAGAGAGAGAGGGAGACACAGAATCCGAAGCAGGCTCCAGGCTCGGAGCTGTCAGCACAGAGCCTGATGCGAGTCTCCAACCCATGAACCACGAGATCATGACCGGAGCAGAAGTCTGAGGCTTAACCGACTGAGCCCCGCCAGGCGACCCAAGAACTGACATTTTCTGAGCTCTCGCTGTGGACGTCAGGCACAGAGCAGTCAGGTGCCTGCATGATCTCCTTCCGTCTTCCCAGCATGCCCTCGCGTACGCCCGCTGTCCTGATCACCCCTGCATACGGACAAGGAAACAGATTTCGAGGATTTCGTTTTCCCCAGACCAGGAAGCTGGCTGTGGCTTCCCTTCTTTACCCACAGATGCTCCTCCTCACCCCATCCAGCTCTCGAATCCGACTGAAAAACAACTACAGACTCACAAGACAAAAAATACAGTCCTGTGTAACCTTCCCCAATGGGGACACCTTACGTGACCACAGTCATTATCAGAGCCAGCAAACGGACCCTGACACTGCGAACTAGCTGGCCGACTTCCCTCAAATTTCACTCATTCCTGCACACACTCATTTAGACATAAAGATGCTCCTATGACATGTTATCGCAGGTCCAGTTCATGTGACCATCGCACCACTTGAGACGGCTCTGTCACTGCTGCGGCGCTCCCTGGTCCCGACCCTTTAGGGGACAGCTTCTCAGGACGTCCCTAGCTCCTGGCAACCTCTGATCTGCCTTCCACCCCCATTAATTTTGGCATTATGAGAATATTTCACAAGTGAATTCATACAGACTGGCTTTCAAAAAATTTACCCAGAGTAACGCCCCTTGAACTCCATCCAGGTTGCTGCCAATACAAATAGTTCTTTCCTTTCTGTGGCTGAGTCATCAGTCTCTAAAGAGACACAGGACCTTGGAGGCCGCTTCCAACCTCCTTCGGCTGTGCCGGGGTCCCCTCCAGAGCACCCACGTGTGGAAGTTTGCTTTTCTGCAGGAAGCGTCCTGATCACAGCTCCTTCGCCTTTGCCCTGTCCCTTTTCTCCTTACTCCCTCCTTGTCCCTTTCACTCTGTGAACCTCCTTCCCCCTCTGCGTGGTGGGTGCGTCAGGCAACCCCAGGACTGCCCATCCCTTGTGGGCAGAGGTGGGTCCCAGCTCCGGCACTCCCCCCCCACCCCCCCCGCACAAAGTGCAGTCCAGTCCCAGATCTCAGCGGGGAGGGAGAAGCGGTATTTGCCGAGTCCTGCAGTGGGTTGCAGAGGGGAGGGGGTCCCCTCAAAAGATATGTCCGTGACCTAACCTCTGCAACCCCGAACTGTGACTTTATGTGGAAAGACCTTAGGGCTCTGCAACGCCTCTAAGTTAAAGATCCCGAGATTGTCGCAGGTTGGCTGGGTGAGCCCTGAATCCGATGGCTAGTGTCCTTACAGCAGAGACACAGGAGACACGACAGGGAGCTGGGGGGAAGGCAGGAGCAGAGACTGGAGGGCCGCCGGGAGCCCCGGGAGCTGCAGAGGCAAGTTCTCCCCTGGGCCCTCCAGGAAAGGGCTGAGCTAGGAGGAAGAGTATCCCCAGCCCTTGGGTGGCGGGGGACCCCGCAGCTGTCATCTGCCGCTCCCTTCCTTCCCACGGGCTGCGGGAGTGGGTGGCATGAGTGTCCTCGCTTGAAGCTCACAGCCTTCCTCGGCATCTGAGCCGACTAAACAGAGGTCCCCGGATGCCGGTGTGCAGGGCGGCCACTTGGGTCCCCACACTGACCAAGTGGGGGCCATGGACCTTCTCGAAGGAACGCCTTTTCCCTACCCCCCTCCCTCCCTCCCTCTTGTTTTCACTGCCCTCCTACTCCAGGCACCTAGCAGGGGGCTGGGGTTGTGCTCAGCCTTTGTAAAAGAACGAATGAACCAATGAGGGGACAAGGGAGCAGATGAAAGTTCCAGAAGTCCCTTGGAGAGTCCCCCGTCCCACACAGGCAGGCCTAGGCCCCGCCTCCCTCGGTCCTGGTTGTACACAACTTGGGATGAACCCCCCACAGGCCAGGCTTTGCATGGTCTGACTACTCCCGGAAGCTCCAGGAAGTTAGCACCCGGCTCTGTGTCCCTGTCCCCAGTCGGGCACACAGAGGGTACTCATTAACGGAAGCGGACTGAGGCTTCTAGGAGTCCGTTAGCATCCTTGCCGCCGGCCCTGCCTGCCTTTCTATCTCCCCTCTCTCGCACGACCACCACCCCTAACCCAAGCCTGGGCCTCCGTCAGGCTGAGCTACCAGAAGCCTCTAGAAGATGCCCCAAGTAGGTGCCCGCTGTGGAAGGGAAGCACAGTTCCTTCCAAGTCACCCGCTGTGGCAGACAGACGCCGGCAGACACGTTGCTCGTAGCACATGGTACTCTTTATTGTGACGCTCAGTGGAAAACATCTGTGACCCAGCTAACTGTAGTGGTGACAACTGTAACACATGCTAAGGCACTTTTATTATATAAAAAAGGGGTGGGGATGGGAGCTCCGTTCACTCCTTTGTGACAGCAACTGGGACCTGAAGTCAGAGCATTTTAGGCATACTTAGCTTTCGTGTATCTTCATGATTTGTTGAGTCTGTTTCTTTAAAAAAAAAAAAAATGCCTTCTTTGCCATAAGGAAGTCTAAATGCAGCATATACAAAACAGGAACACAGGTGAATTAATTCAGCAGCCAGTGTAGACCAGCGCAGGACAAACTACTCTCTTCTAAATGTGGCTCCAAAGGAGAGGCAGTGATAAAGACCTGGGATTGTTATCATTATAAGAAGGGGAAAAAAAAGAAAACTGGTTTTTTTTTTCCTTTCAAAAACATCGGTGCGGATGGCAGATGTCCAAACCGTACGGAGTCACCGCTGCAGAAAATCTACCCTCGGGCCCCAGTCCTAGAGTAGGTGCGAGATCGCCGGAGGGCCACTGGCCCTTTGCAATGCTCTGGCTGTCAGACTAGGGACAAGTCCCTTAACCATTAAATATATTTGGTCCCCAAGAATGTTGGGAGAAGCCACACGCTGGCCTTTCCATCTTNGGAACGGGCCTCCTTCCCCGCCCCCCTCGCATTCTGTGCCCTGCACAGGGGTGGCATCCCTGGGCCTGCTCCTGCCCCATCACCCAGGGCCCAGGCGAGTGGNAAAAATAGATTCGTAGAAAACTCTGCCCATTCCCGGTGGCCTGCCCGCCTTGCCTCGCCATCTGGTGCTTTTTGGCAAGGGGGGGGCCAAAGAGCCTGCTGGGTGCTCTGTTCCTAGGCCNCTGGGGGGTGGGCGGGGGGGCAGGCCTGAGGTCCCCTGGCCTGAGGGGATCGGGTGAGGAGGCCGCGGTCACAGCAGTCCCAAGAAGGTGGAGGGGGTGCTGCGGGGCTGGGAAGGGGATGGGAGTCGTCTGTCGGCCGGTCCGTCCGTCTCGGGCAGCAGGAGGAGGGGTTACTCGGCAGCTTTGGCTTCAGCCCCGTCGGCTTTGCCGTCCACCTCCTCGTCCGAGCAGTCGCCAGCACCTTTCCGGGCCATCCGGCGGGGCACGACAAACGGCAGGTCCCCTCGCCTGGGGACAGAGGCACAGGGTCAGCAGGGCCGGCCAGGGTGGCCGAGGTCAGCTCACACGTTTCAAAGCAATCCTTAGAGGGACACTAGGCCCTAACATCCCACGGGGAGAAGCGACACGGAGCCTCGGGAATACAGCCTCCCGCCTTAGCCCAAGACACTGGTGAAAAAAAACATCACCATGTTGGCGCTGAGAGGGAAGAAGGCCCAGAACAGAGAGAGTCGCCCTCTGCAAAACGCCACCCTGGGCTCAAAGGTTGTACAAAACAGGGAAGCCAAGAGACACAGAATAACTCCACGTGGCACACAGACACCAACACTCCCTTCCGGTCATGGGTGAGAAAATATCAAGTACCGACCAGAACAGCTGCTCTGGTGTTTTTTTTGTTTTCTTAATGTTTATTTTTGAGAGAGAAAAACAGAGCAAACAAGGAAAGGGTTGAGAGAGAGAGAGGCAGACACAGAACCCAAAGCAGGCGCCAGGCAAAGTCAGAAGCTCAACCACTCCCTAGCTCCTTTAAGCGTTAAAGCAAGAGGGGCTCCTGGGGACTCAGTCCATTGAGCAGCTGACTTTGACTCAGGTCCTGGTCTCAGGCTCGAGAGTTCGGGCCCCGCAAAGGGTTCTGTGCTGACAGCTCAGAGCCTGGAACCTGCTTCGGATTCTGCCCTTTCCTTGTTTGCTCTCGGTTTCTCTCTCTCAAACAAACATTAAAAAAAAGAAAAAGAAAAAAGGGGATAAAGAGTGAGAACGCTGGAGAAAGAGACCTTCTGCCTCCCACCACCCGATCGTTCTTGAGCAGAAAAAATGCTCCCGGAGAAACACAAGGCAGCCCTCCGTGAAAAGGGTACTCGCTCAGCGAACGTTTACGAGGCACCTAGCACGTGCCGGGGACCAGCCCGGTCACTTCCAGCAACTTCTAAAGCAAATAACGCAGCATGGAACGTTCTGGTCAGGTTTAGAGCGGCTACTCGAACAGGTTTTTCAGCTGAGACGGGAGCGAATTACCCAGAGTTCATGGTTTATTCAAAAGGCCGGGCACCGGCAGGGGGCGAGAGCCTCGGTCAGCACTGAGCTCCTTGCCCGCTGACGTCTGTCTGGTTGACGAGCGGGACCAGTTTTCAGGAGCCGAATCTCCCGAAACGCGCTCTTCGGAGCGCGTCACCTTCGGGAGTAGAGAGGCCGGCGGCGGGGCGGCGGGACTCACCTGAGCTTGTTCTTGAGGGAGCTGACCTCGCGGTTCATGGCGTCGGCCGTCTCGGTGGCGTCCTCTAGCTCGCGCTGCAGCTTCCGGCGGGAGGCGTTGGCCCGCTGGGCCTCCTCCTCAGCCTCCTCCAGCTGCCGCTTGAGCTGCTTCAGGCGGGTGGACGCCTTGTCGGCCTGCGGAGACATGTGGCCGGTGGCCCTGGTTAGGGGCTCTGGCGCGGGGGGCCTGGGGGACCCCTCGCCGGCCGCCGGTGGGGCGGCCCCGCGTGCAAACGCACCTGGTCCTTAAACTGCTCAGCGTTCCTCCGCTCGTCATCCACCTGCAGCAACACGTCCTTGAGCTTCTTCTCGGCCCGACGCACTTGCTTGCAGGCCGCCTGGCGCTCCCTGCGAGGCACAGACAGGGTGGCTAAGGGACACTACCCCCCTTAGAGGCTCCGGCTGCACGCCACCAGCTGGGCGGCCTGTTCCAGGGCCTCGCAGGCACTTCCCCCACAGGGAGGCCATCCCACCGAACACCCACAATGACCTGGGTCCCCTGTGGGAGGCGCTACAACCAACCCTGCTTCACGGCCGAGGAAACAGGCTCAGGGAGGGAGGGGACATAGCTCAAAGGGCATATGTGTAGCCAGGAAAAGGGAATTGAGATGTGGGCCCCCCCAGTAGCTCCAAGGAAGCCTTTCTTGCTGAGCTCACAGGCACCCCCACTTCTGTCTGATTCGGCCCCCAGAGACCGCGGTCAAGCCCCTGCCCCCCAGCTGTGGAGGCGGCCCTTGGGCTCCTACTCAGGCCCCGTGAGGCTCCAGTGGGGCCTGGGAGTCGTTGCAGGTGACAAGCGGGGGAACCTACTTGGTCTCGTTGTCCAGCTGCTCCTCCAGCTGTGCGATCTTGGCCTCGAGAGCGGTGATAGAAGCTTTGTATTTGGACTTGACGGTTCCCTCCATCTCCTGCAACTTGACCTTGAGCTCCTTGTTCTGGCGCTCCAGCTGCTGCCGCGCGTTCTCGTTTTTCTGGGCGTGGCTGCGCTCCAGGTTCAGGTCGGTGTTGATCTGGTCGATCTGCGGGAAGGAGGGCCGGTGACCTGAGGAAGGCTGGGGGCTCTGGCGCACACGTGGGGCCACTGGGTCCTGCATGGCCCTGATAACACCAGGCCCTGGGGCCCGGAGGTCTGGGTCCTCCCAGGAAGGGGGACCTCCCCCAGAGCCAGGGTCCCGGGCACACTCCCCTAAGCACCGCGGGTGCTCCGCGGAAGCCAGCTTCCATCTGGGAAGAGTCTGGGAGCAGTGGAGCCTCGGATGGAAGGAGCTCCCCGGGCAGCCCCAGCCCCGCCCACCTGCAGGTTCGCCTTCTTGAGCCGGTCGTTCACCAGCTCTGTGTTGCCCTGCTCCTCCTCCAGCTCCTCCTCCAGCTGGGCGATGCGGGCCTCCAGGCGCCGCTTCTCCTCCAAGGCCAGGGCTCTGGGTGAGGGCAGGGAGACGTGAGAAGGGGCCTGTCCCAGAGGAAGGGCACCCCCCGCCCTCTGCCGGACACGCCTCGCCACGGCTCACCCTTTGCCGCTGCTGTTGGCGATCTCGTCCGCCAACTCGTCCCGCTCCTGCTGGGCCTGGCGCTTGGCACGCTCGGCGGCTGCCAGTTCCTGCCACGGGAACCCAGTCGTGACCTCCTGGGACAGCCCAAAGCCCCGCGAGCCCCCTCTCCCATTCCTGGTGCTCTGCAAGCGCTGCGCTCCTGGAATCCCTGGCCCTTCCTCTGGACCCCCTCCCCAGGCCTGCCTCCTCCAGGAAGCCCTTCTTCATGAGCGCCTCTGGCTCAAAGGGCTAATTCCTTCCTCTGAGACCATCGCTTAGGCACCACATGTTTGCAAAGCCCCTATATTTAAGTGTTAGAAACCGAACCATATGCTGGGGATGGAAGTGGAAAACTGTCCTGCGATATGGCTGGTCTCTCTGTGTTCTGGGGAGAACAGAAGTTGGGGGGCTAAGGCAGGGATGTGATTAGGGTGAGAGCATGAGCTCCGAATGCCAGGTGAGCTCTGAAAGCCTCACCAGAGACCCACACGCGACCTCAGAGGGAGGATGACCCCAGGCCCAGGAAGGGGCACCGGGTACCAGCCAGCTCATGCTACCGGAGACTGCCTAGGGCCGAGGGAAGGCTTTCGCAATAGGCCCCTCAGGTGTGACGGACAGGGCAGGGGTTGAGGGGGCACACGCACTGCAGGAGTATTGGAGGACCCTCCTTGCCAGGCGCCAACTCCCAGCAGGAGGCGATGATTACCTCTAAGCTTCATTTCATTCAAGGGAGCCGGCCCCAAATGGTGACTAATTTAATTCACACACGTTTTAATCACAGCAGGGAGCCTTGCTACTTAATGAAACCCCGCGGGGAATTCTTTCATAAAGCGAGAGCCACCCCCACCCCCATCCCCACCCCATGGCTGGAGTTGGGCTAGTTGCTTGCCAGCAGCTCCGGGAGGCCCAGGCTGGCTGGGTGGGTGGGTGGGTGGAGGGAGGCCCTCCACTGCCCCCTGCCGGCCAAAGGCAGCACACCCCGCCTCCCACAGAGCTCAGCTGGCTCCGCCCCCCCAGTGCTGAAGCCCTGCTCGGGCCCCGCCCACCTCCTGCAGCTGGATCATCTCCGCCTCCATGCTCTTCAGCTTCTTCTCGTTCTCCTTGGCCTGCGCCAGGATCTCCTCTCGGGAGGCGCGCGTGTCTTCCAGCTCCCGCACATAGTCCTTCATCTGGGCCTGGGGCGGGCAGGAGAGGCTTGGCACCACCGGCATGGCCTCCACCCCTCCCAGGGACCCTCCCCCCACCCCCCAGGCACC
>NW_027529624.1:5923504-5930834 GCF_008692635.1 Crocuta crocuta
TTCAGCCAGATGCCCTATGCAACCAACTCAGTGAAAGAGCAAGATAATTAAGAACAAATGTGTTCTACCCTGTGTCCTTTTGACACCTTTGTGACCACTGAGATTACAGAGCGTAGCTTCGGCAGTGGTGCTCACTGGTTACACGGTAGTTCGAGCTATTTGAATTTCACCTTCCATAACTTCCTGTTGACTGAGTCCAGCACTCTGGAGCGGTTCCCCATGTTACCCACTACTCTAGGTCAACACCCCCCCGCCAGTCAACCCCGACCAGAGGTAGAAACCCACTTCTTTTGTTCTTCTCCTGTGATTTAAGTCTAAAGATCTTGGTCAAGTAGGGTTTTTGTTTTTGTTGTTCCCCCTTCTGCAGGTAAATCCCGAAGTGGGACTCCCCAGGCGGGATGGTACCAGGTAAAACCACCACCAGCAACGAGCGCATCTGGTCCTGCGACCTCGCTCACCAACACTGAATTTGTTTTGTCTCTTGCTGGTTTTCTGGGTGTGAAGCGGCTTCTCGGGGCTGTTTTTTTTTTCCTACAATTTATTATCTTTAACAGTTACCTTGATAAGCACTGAGTAATATACGGGTGCTGAATCACTCTATCATATACCTGAAACTAATATAACACTATACGTGAAGTACGCTGAACGTATTATAAAAATAAAACAAAGGGGTGCCTGGGTGGTTCAGTCGGTTGAGTGTCCGACTTCGGCTCAGGTCATGATCTCACAGTCGGTGAGTTAGAGCCCCGCGTCAGGCTCTGTGCTCACAGCTCGGGTTCTGTGTCTTCCTCCCTCTGCCCCTCCCCACTTGTGCTCTATCTCTATCTCTCTCTCAAAAATAAATAAACGTTAACAAAAATTTTTTAAATAAAATAAAACTTAAAAATAGGTAAGTAAACAAAATTTGCGAACTATAATTATTGGTGAGAATTTCCCAAGCCTGTGTTCTGTACTGCACGTGGGGTTTTGCGCTCAGCTCAGAACCTTCCATCACCGTCCACTAAGGCTGGATCGGGTGGGTTTGTGGGCCAGATCTGGTGTCCTCTGGAAATGTGCCACCAGGTGACTACTTTCCTAGCATAACTGCGTTTCCAGGTTTACGTGGGTCTGTTTCTTTGCCGAATGTATGCAAAGTGCACGATCTTAACATAAGTTAGCTGCTGCTTTGCTACTGCTTAACCCCTGGGCCTCTGAGTCCCCACCTGTGAGATGGGGCTAAGGGCACCCAAGTTGTTCCTCGGAGAGGGGGAAGGTGATGCCTCTGAGCATTCACCCGCACCCCACTAGTGTCCCGGCCCCCCGTGAGGCCAGACTTGCAGGTGTAGCTGTGCGAGCGTGGCCCGCCCCCCCTCACCTGCAGCTTCCGCAGCTGCTTGATGGCTTCGTCACGGCTCTTGTTGGCTGAGTCGATGTGGGCCTCCAGGTCCTTCAGGTCCATCTCCAGCTTCTTCCGCGCGGCCACCGCCATTGAGCGCTGCTTCTTCTCATCCTCCAGCTCCGCCTCCATCTCCCGCACCTGGGGGACAGGGGGACGGCTCGGGCGGCTGCACCCACCCCCAGGCCCTGCTGCTCCTCGGGGCCTCCAGGGGCCAAGGAAGATTACTGACCACAAAAGAGAGGGTCCCTGACCCCGGTGACAGAGGACAGGACATAAGGACGTGGGAGGGGTGGACAAGGAGCCCAACACAACCCAGAGAGAGGAAGGAGAAAGGAGGCTGGGCCGAAACTGGGGGGAAGGGGGGGTCCCGGCCCACCTGTGTCCAGAGATGCACCCACACCTGCCCCGGAGGAAGGGCAGTGGGAGGGCCGTCCGCACCTGTCTGACCAGCTGCTTCTTCTTCTCCTCGCTCTGCTCGTCGCGACCCTGCAGGTCCCGCTCGAACTGGGCCTTCATGGCCTGCAGGTTGACCTCGAGCCGCAGCTTGGCGTCCTCGGTGGCCTGGAGCTCGTCCTCCAGCTCCTCGAGCTGCGTCTTCATCTCTTCCACCTGCTGCTCCAGGGCCCGCTTGGACTTCTCCAGCTCGTGCACCTGCCCCCCAAGGGAACCACGTCAGAAGTGCAGGGGCGAGGTCCCCCGGCCTCGGTGTCCGCTCAGCCCCTCCTTTGTGACGGCCCCGCTTGGGACTTCCTGACAGCTGGCCGCCCATTCGATACTCACGCTCTTGCCAACGTCGTCCTTGGAGCTCATGAGGTCCTCCATCTCTGTGCGGAACTGCTTGTTGAGCCGCTCCAGCTCTGCCTTCTGCTCCATGGCCTCCTCCAGGGCCCGGGCCAGCGACAGCGCCTTGGTCTCCTTCTCCCGGGCCTCCGCCTCGGCCCGGTCGCGCTCCTCCGCGTACTTGGCAGAGATGGTCTTCTCCTCGGCCAGCAGCTGGAGGAGAGGGGGTCACCGTGAGCCTGCTGACTCCGTGAGCCGGCAAAGCACCGGGAACCGAACTCCTCGGGGAACGAGGGCCCCGGGTGCTGGTCCAAGGGGACGGGACCATGAAACGCAGGCACAGGCCACCACCTGGGGTGCCTAGCCACCTCCAAGTGTGGCACGTGCCATCCGGTGTGTCCTCATAACCAGAGGTGGGCAGAGATCGCCTCTACCAACGTGCTCTGATGTCTGTTTGTAGCCTTTACCATTTACTGACCGTGGCTCTGCAGGTCGCATGGTGCCCCTTCCGTGAGGACCCACATGACACCTTCCCTGCTGAGAACCAGGAAAGGCTCTGCTTTCCTCAACAACTGGTCAGTGTTTCCCCTAAAAAGGCTGAGGGGCTGGCTGCTGAGAGTCCCAGATCCCACTGTGGCCCTCGTGAAGGATGCCTGTGTAAGTTCAAGTTCCCCGTGTCCACTTTCCACGTGAGCCCCATGGCCAGACCTTATTTCCCCACCTGCCTGTTCCCTCTGCCCCAACACCTCTTTGTTCCCGACCCACTTTTTTTTTTTTTAATTTTTTTNTTAAAGGGCCAGACAGTGAATGCTTGACACTCTGCAGGGCTCTGCTCTGAAACCCTGAAAGCAGCCGGAGACACCGGCTCGGGAAGGAACGTGCAGAATCTAAAACACGGACCTCTGCCCACAGCAACGGGCGCAGGGCTGCACCCGGCCAGCTGTGCTGACCCAACTTACTGTTTTTCTATGCTACCCCACTGTCTGTGTCTCTGTAAGCTGCCCCAGGGCTTTTGGAAGGAGACAGAGGTATGACATGTAAATAAGAATCCTAAGTATTAGGGGTGCCTGGCTGGCTCCGTTGGTCGGACGTGCGACTCTTGATCTCAGGTTCGTGAGTTTGAGCCCCACATTGGGGGCAGAGATTACTTAAAAAGGAAAAACATCCCAACTAATAGTAAAACTGGGTCATTATAGGCAATTTGAAAGATGTAGGAAACTGGAAAGAGGGAGAGACACCCTGCCCCGAGGGGAACCCCAGAGCCCCTGCCACACGAGGAGCTAGGGGCGCCGGGCGGCTCGCACCTGGTCAAACTTCTTCTGCTTCTTCTCCAGGTTGGAGGCGGCCTGGCGCTGGTGGTCCAGGTCCACGAGCAGGTCATCCAGCTCTTGCTGCAGCCGCGTCTTCGTCTTCTCCAGCTTGTCATAGGCGGCCGCCTTCTCCTCGTAGCGCTGGCCCAGCCCCTCCAGGTCCTTCTGGAGTTTCCTCTTGGCCTCCTCCGCGATCTCCAGGCACCCCACGCCATCCTCCATCTTCTTCTTCATGTCCGTCACCTGGACAGGAACGTGGAGTTAGGGAGAGCGCCCCGTGCCCGGGACGGCGGCCTGCCCGCTACCCCTGGAACAGAGGACCCATCAAGGGGACGCCCCCTTCCACCGGGGCGAGAGAAACAGGGTTTCCGCACAGGGCCTCTGCCTAGAGCGTGCAGGCCAGGGGGAGGCCTCCCAGTCGTGACTTTCATCAAGCCTCTTACGTTACAGAGACGGGCCCAGAGGGGTGGCTCCGCCATCGGTTTCTCCCCACGGACACAGTCTGCTGGAGGCAGAGTGCCGCAGACACCCATCCCGCCCCTCCCTGCACCTGGAGACACAGTTGCCACCGCGCAACACGCCGGCTACTCCCGCCCAGGCTGTAACACAGGCTCCGGGCGCACCCCGGGCAGGCGGGGCAGCTCTTCTGGCCTGGCACAGGGAATGTCCCAAAACGGGATGTAGAACGGGGCTCTTGATCTAGCTCTGGTTGTGGACGCTTTGATAGTCCAGAAAAAGACTATGGCGTCCTTCTCATAACGATGCTTGTATATGCATAAAATATACAGGGTCACCGAGTAAACCCATACAGAAAAATGCAGTCGCTGGGTGCTTTTTTAAGCCGTGATATAGTAACCGCTGTGCTGCTCAGGCAGCACATCAAACACCAGCTCCTGAAGTGGCGGGAGCAGCAGGGTGTCCCCAAAGCCCTGGCTCAGCTCCAGCAGGGTGACGGACAGTTTCCAGCGAACCCCAGCACTGGCGTGGGCATGGCTTACTGCCCGTATTTGTAATGGAAGAAAACGCTAAATGTCAGATTGGTGGGAAGACAGAGGTGATGTCTCCTCCACCCAAGTTCACGGATCCCTGAATTGTGCCTGGGTACGCTGGCTAAGAGCTCCAGCTGGGGAGGGCGGCTGGGGAGGGCGCCTGGCTCGGGACCAGTCTGGGTGTCCAACGTGCAGGCCACCAGAAACCCCCCAGCCCGCAGGCTCCGGCCAGTGTCCCTGGGTCATCCGGGAGGCCCGGGGCATGGAGGGGGAGCTGGCACTGAACCTGAGCGTGGAGGGTGGCGATCTGCTTCTCCAGGTTGTGCTTGGCCTCCTCCTCCTCTTCCAGCTGCTCCTTAAAGGAGTTCTTCTCATCCTCCATCTGCTTCAGCTTGGTGCTCAGGCCCAGCTTCTGCCGGTTCTCTTCTTGCAGCAGCTCCTACACCGAGGACGAGCGGGGAAGGGGCTCAGGGGGCGCCGGGTCAGAGCCTCCTGGGCCCCACACCATCGACCGGGTGGAGGAACCGGTCCCTCTGATTCGGGGGACAGCTGGACCCACAGACCCCGTGCACACGAGGGAGGACAGGTCATCCTTACCTGGGTGTCCTGCAGCTGTGACTCCAGAGCAGAGAAGTCCTTGGTGAGTTTGCTGGACTTGCTGTCAGACTGGGTGAGGAGACCTGTCACGTTGTCCAGCTCAACCTGCACGGGGACGGGAGAGACAAGGGACAGGGACCGTGACTGCTCTGGTCCCACCTCGGCTCTCAGGCCAACGTGGAGGCGAGTCGCTCTCTCGCACCCCTGCCCAGGCCCGGGTCCCAGCGGAGGCCTTACCTGCAGCTTGGTGACCTTGTCGGCCAGCTCGGTGCGCACGCGCTCTCCCTCGTTGAACTTCACCTGCAGCTCCTGTAGCTGGGCCTCTGCCTTCTTCCGCTTATGCTCCGAGTCCCCTTTGCCCTGCAGCAGGACCTTCACCTCGTTGGCCAGCTCCCCTCGCTCATTCTCCAGGGTCTGCTTCGCCTTCTCCAGGTTGGCTTTCACCTGGTGGGGACAGAGGCAAAGATGTACAAAAGGGCATCTGTGCCCTGGCACGAGGCTGGTCTTCCTCACGGTGCTGGGGGAACCGCCAAGTCCAGAGGCAGAATCTGCTGCCTCTGCAGTGCAGATGGCGTTGGGCAAGTTCAGGGGATGGCGTGCGGGCCAAGAGCCGTGGGCCCCGAAGGCTGGCCCGGTCCATCCTCATCGCTCAGCTGGACGGGGTGTTAGGCGTGTGGTCTCCCCTCTGAAACAATCCCGGCACAGCCTCCCTCACCGGGCAGAGGAGACGTTCAAGTGTGAGGTGTTTTCACGGCTCATATACTACAACTTTGGCAACATTATTATAAGAGGAGGGAAATTATAACTGCTCAGAGTCAGGGTCAGGCTTCCAGTAAAGCCTCTTTGAAATTTGATCTTCCAGGTAATAATGAATCAATCTTCTAAAAGATATAAAGCTGGCATTTACAGACTCAACTGCACATGCCCATCCTACTCTGCACTGACCTGGTCGCAGGGTTACAGACAAGTTCGAGGGGAGCTGTATGACCCTGAAGGCGTGTCAGGTGAGAAAAGCTGAAGGGCAAGGAAAGGCTCCCCAGAAGAGATGCAGGTGGACAAGGCGTGCTTCTGAGAACAACCCGCAGGCCTCAGAATATTTTCGGGCTGCCGTCAAGAGTGGCTTGGAGCAGGGAGCCATAGCACGCAGGTGTCTAGAGGAACTGCCTGATGCAGCCGCCTGCCCAGGACCAGCCGGGTGAGAAGCCCAGGGCCTCCCACCAAGATCCAGCTGACCAGTGAGGGTGCTCCACGGAAAACCCTAAGGCCCTCTGACACTCAGCACCAAGATGCTCCAATCCCTTGAGGCTTTCTGGCCTGGTGGGGTCCTGAGCAAAATACTAAGGATGATAACTCTTGAACAACTTACTAAGCCCTTACTGTTCATATGTACTGTCATCAGCTCCACCAATCATGTATTTGCATGAAACTGACCTTTCGTTAGCCTCCTCTACACATGGGGAAACCGAGTCACAGAGACTCTGCTCTGCAGGCCTGGCCCAAAGGGCAGCAGGTCTCCAGGGGGCCTTCCGGACCAGCAGCCCAGCGCCGCCCTCAGCCACGGACTGGCCCCTGCCAGCAGCCCGGCACCGCCCTCGGTCGCGGATTGGCCCCCGCCAGCAGCCCGGCACCGCCCTCGGTCGCGGATTGGCCTCCGCCAGCAGCCCGGCACCGCCCTCGGTCGCGGAGCTAGCCCCGGGGAGACCCACGCACCCGCTTCGTCTGCTCTAGCTGCTCCGCCAGCTCCTCCACGGCCTGTGAGTGCTTCTGCCTCATCTCCTGGATCTGCGCCTCGTGGGTCTTGGCCTCCTCCTCGAGGGTCTTCTTCAGGATGTTCACTTCCTGTTCGCGTTTGGACCTGGAGAGAAGCACCCTCAGGACGGAGGCCGGGGCTGGGCATTCTTCCCTGGTTGCAGACAGGTGGGCAAGGGGGCAGCGGCCACCGCAGCCTTGCTGCCCAGGGGCCGCCTTCCCCGGCCTCCCCCTCCCTGCCACGCGCCCCCGTCCCCAGTGACTTGGCCCCCGGGCCGCGCGGCGCACCTGAGCTCCTGCTGGGCAGCCGTCGAGTCCAGAGTGTCCTCCAGCTCCGTTTTCAGGGCCTCCAGCTCCTCCCCGAGGTCCCGCTTCTGCTTCTCCGCTTTATTCCTGGAAGCTCGCTCAGACTCCAGGTCCTCCTGGAGTTCGGAAATCTGAGATTCCAGCTCCCGAATCTTCTTTAGGGCCATGTTCTTCTGGGTGGCTTCCTCCTCCACTCTGCCAAAGAGACCACGGCCACCTGG
>NW_027529624.1:5930946-5934554 GCF_008692635.1 Crocuta crocuta
TTTCCGCCTCGGGGAGCAGAGCCTGCGAAGAGACTTCCAGAGGAGCAGCGGAAGCCGCTGCTGGAAGTCACAACCCATGGCTCTCAGGTGCTCCTCTCCGCAAACAACAGCATCTGAACCTTCCAGAAGGCTTAAGAGCAAAACCACTTTGAGACCTAGAAAACCTCACAGAAGAAGAATCACTCCATTTTCCAAACAGAAACTTAAAACATAAATAAAGAAACAAAAAATTAAGTATTAAATGAAAACAAAAAAGGAAATAAAATGTTAACGGCCCGTCATCACAGCAACTGAGTAAAAACACGACGGTGCCGTAGATCATCCGTGAGTGACCATCACATGTCGGTGCAGGCCCATGAATTGCAATAAATGTGCCACCCTGGGCTGGGATGTGACAGTGGGGGAGGCTGTGGGGGGAGAGGGGGGACAGGGGTCCCTGGGATTTCTGTGAACCTTCTGCTCACTTGTGTTGTGACTCTAAAACAAAGCTTTTGGTGGGGGGGNTTCTTGGCCAGCTGCATCTTGAGCTCGGCGATCTGGGCCTGCAGCTCAGCGATCTGGTCATTGAGGTCGGTGGAGTCTCCCTCCAGCTTCCGGCGGGTTTTCTCCAGCTCCTGCCGCTGCTTCTCCTCTCTCCGGAGGCGCTCTGGGGAGGAAGTGCGGGGAGACCCGCCACAGCCCTCAGCACCCCGAGTTTTGTGTCTTTGTTTTCCATTTTTACATAAAATACCGAGTTTCCATCCTGTACCACACGTGAGCATTAAAGGATCATGACATACAGATACTCATACCCAACCCCTGGGTGAAGATACCATGAACTGCCAAGTCCAGGGTCGCCCCTAGACCCTGCTGACCTCCCCACTGGGGACCTGCTCTCCCTGAAGAATGTGTTCACAGCTCCCTTGTTTTGAAAGCTGTACCACATTCGTCTCCCTAAAATATACATTTAACTTTTCATAAACCTAAATCATAGAAGGGAATGTCCTGTACGAAATCTACGCAGTGGGTGTACGGGAGGTCATGGCCCAATGTCTGGCTGTGCAGTCTCCACTAGGATGTCACTCGGATAACCTCTCAAGCTTGCTGTGTGTCATCTGAATAATAAGGACAACGAGACAATCTGCCTCATTAGGCTGCGAGGCAGCTCCGGATGCAGGCTCAGTGCTCACTAAGGGTTAGCAACTGTTATTCCTCGACTTGCCTTTGTCACTCAATATCATGACCTTGAGATTTAGCAAGGGAAGCATCACTGCATTGATCCACATGGACCAGAACGTTCCATTGTGTGAACACACTGAGGCTCATCAATGTGTCCTACAGCGGACGGGCGTTCTGGGCGTGTTCGGGGCTCCTGCCTGGGACCCCCAGCCGCAGGGATGTTCATAGGCACGTGAAGCTTCAACCTCACCAGGCAATGCCAGACGGATCAAGGCCGCCTACCAGTTTACGTTCCCACCAGCCCTGTGTGTGCGCACGCACACGTGCACGTTCAGGCTGCTCTACATCTTTGTTCTCACCAAATTAACCAGACCCTCTGTGTGCGCCTGCCTTAGGGCCGTGCCCTCCCACACCTGCATGGCTAAGTGCTTCAGACTGTTGTGGGTGAGACCTCTGTCAGCACCCCACTTCCCCTTGCCAGTCTGACTTGCCTTGCCCCAAACAAACGTGAGGGGGCGGGGGGCGGGGGTGGGAAAGCCCTCCTGCTGGTCAGCCTGGTGGGTTTGGGCCCTATGTCCACGGGGCGTCAACAAGTGCCCCGGACACACTGGGCTGCCCCGTGTCTCCGCCAAGGGAGCTGGGGTTCCTGGCCCAGCAGTGCCTTCTCCCCTCGGCCTCTGCCATCCATGCCTCTCCAGGGGCAGGGGGGCCAAGTCCTGAGACAGACACAGACCTGTGTTCTCCCTGGCCTCCTCCAGGGACCCAGGGAAGCAAAGGCACGACTGTCACCCCGCCCCATGTCAAGCAACGGCCTCTCACAGCATGTCTGCGCCTGTGATTTAGTTTAGTCCCCATGGGTACCCTTTTGCTGCGTCTCCCTTAGAGGGAAGAGGAACTCAAGCCGACAGAATGACACAGCTAGGGTCACACCCGGAACCTGAGACATCAGTCTTGAGCCGCTCACGGTGCATGACAACAGACAGATGCCAGATCGTTCTCTCTAGAGCTCTTCACACTGGGGACACCCCTCCCCAGCCCCGCCCATGACCGGAGGCCCAGGCTCCCGTAGGAACAGAGCAGTGGCTGGGGGTGGCAGACCGCGAGCCTGCCAGCCCAGCAGGAGGCCCAGGCCAGCCCTGGAGGGGGACCCCATGGTCCCTGGGTCTGTCCGTTTCCGCCCACTGCCTCTCACCCTCCAGGTCGGTGATCATCGCCTCGTGTTTGTTCTTGAGTTTGGCAAGGCTCTTGGATTTCTCCTCCTCTTCCATGAGGTTGGTGGTAAACTCCGCTATTCTGTCTTCCAGAAGCTTCTTCTCCTGCGGGGGCAAGGGTGGGTCAGAGTTAGTTGAGCACAGAACACTTCAGCTCTCCTTAAAGTATGACTGGCCTAGAAATTTAAGATGGAACGAAGGGCCGGGCCTTAAATACTTGATTCACTAGGAGTTCCTGGATCTAAGGATAATTTTGAAAGATCACTAGCCCCTCCTGAAAGAGCTGGAGAAGCTTCCTTAGGATCTACAAACATGGGTGCCCAAGGACTTCCTGGACCGTGTCACCCCTCGGGGCTCGTAACCACATCATGCCGTTAGCACAGAGTATAGGTGGCAGCCAGCATGGGCAAGAGGGTTCAGACATGATGGCGCCGCCCTCTCTGTGCCCCACACCCATCCCCCGGGTGGGCCGTGAGTCCCCCTTTCTCGCGCTCCCAGACAGCCCCGGCTGCTGTCCTTCGCTGTCTGCTGCGTGGCCACCGCTGCGGTCCTAACGCCAGCGAGGTCCCCACAGAGGTGACCACGCAGCCAGCGCCGTCACTCAGCACGCGCCTCGGTCTCGCGTCACAGAGTCCGCAGGCAGTCGTCCTGCCCCATCCACCCCTCGGCCTACGCCCTGCAGACGGAGGACGACATTCTGACCCCGTCCTCCCTCCCTCCTGTGACACACCTCTGGGCTCTGATCACCGGCAGACTCTGACAGGGACCCGACTTGGTTCCGAGAGAAACCGCCACCACCCTGGAGACGGCTGGGGGAGGGCACCCGCGCCACAACACTGAGCCACCAAGGTGCGCAAAGCCCACCGGTGACTGATGCGCGAAACCCCACGGACGGCTCGGCTGTAGCTCTCGGGAGCGGGCGAAGAGCTTTACTGAGAACAGGGGCCAAACCTTCCCCTGGGGCCCCACTCCTCTGTGACAAACATCCCTTGGAACAGGGCGCCCCGGAAGGGCAGCCGCGACCTTGACCGAGCAGCAGCTGCAGCGCCGCGGGCCGCCTGCGCCAGCGCTCGGGCCTCACCTTGGCCAGCTTGCAGTTCTGGTCCTCCATGATGATCTGGTCCTCCTCCAGCTTCTTCAGCTTGGCCTCGGTGGTCACCTTCTCCAGCTGCAGCTTCTGCCGGGCGCTCTCTTCCTCCTCCAGCTGCTCCTCCAGCTCCTGCCGCGGAGCCGGGAAGG
>NW_027529624.1:5934594-5976832 GCF_008692635.1 Crocuta crocuta
CTGGCGCCTGGCCCTGCCCCCTCCTCCACCTGGATGTTCTGCTGCATTTTCTTCTTCTCAGCCTGCAGGTGCTGGCAGCGCTCCTCCTCCTCCTCCACCCTGGCCTCCAGGTCGTGGCAGATCTCCTCCAGCTCCTGCTTCTTGGCCGTCAGGCGGGCCCGCAGCTCCTCAGCCTCGGCACACAGTTCCGTTTCCGCCTGCAGCTGCTCCTGCAGCTGCAACTTCTCCGCCATGAGCTGCGGAGAGCACGGGGAACACGTGAGCCCCCTGCGAACCCTGGGGGCCAGGGGCTCGCTCCCATCCCACCGGGGGCCCTCCCTACACCACAGAACCCCGAAAGGGGGCTGCAGAGCGAAGATCGCCTTTCCCAGCGACCGTTAACATCTCCTTAAACTCCAAACACGCCCCGCCTACCGGTGGCCAGCAGGTGGCAGCACTGGAAGCAGCGGCGCAAACTACTGCCTGGGCGAAGCCGGCAGACACCTACCTGGGACTGGAGCGTCTCCATCTCCGTGAGCCTGTTCTCAGCCGCCAGCTGCTTCTCGCGGACCTTCACCAGCTCCTCCTCCTTGGCCATCATCTCCTCCTCCTGCCGGCTCACCTGCAGCAGCGGCTTGACCTAGAAGGGGAGACGGAGGCAGAAGCGCTCAGCCGAGGACGTCTGTCCGGGCCAGAACACGAGGCCTCCCCTCACCGGTGCCGATGCAAGCTGGTGGGAGTGGCAGGAAGGAGGTGCAAACACACACGAGTTTTCTGGAGACCAGTTTGGTGCTGTGTGCCGCAGGCCGCTGCCCCGCTTATTACACATCAGGGGGAACGGCCCCATGGATGTGAAGATGTTCGGGACGGCACCATTTACAACAGTGAGAAACTAGGAACCGGCAGGCAAGTAGTCAGATAAAATACACAAGGTTTCCAGGGGGCAACGTGCTAACTTTTAAAAAATGACGCTCGTGAAGGAATTCTAAATGGAAAACACAAAACGCAAGACTGTTTATACAAGTCAGAGCTCAGCTAGGTAAAGAATGCATACAGTTTACAGAACGAAGATTTAAAGGGGGAAAAGATAGTGGGAATAAATATTGGAACATCTAGTCGATCCTGAGGCTCGCTTGGGGTTGAAGGGATTACAGTGAGCTTTTGTTCTCTTCCTTATGCTTTTTATTAGTTGAGCTTTTTGCAATTGCCACAAAGTGTTTATTATAAACAAAGGCAGCAGAGGGCCGCCTGGGTGGCTGAGTTGAGTGGGCGTCCTCAGACCCTCGATTTGGGTCAGGTTCATGAGACTGAGCCCCGCGTCGCGAAGCCTGCTTGGGATTCTTTCTCCCTCTCTGCCCCTCGCTGCGCCCTCCCCCCAAAATAAATAAATAAACATTAAAAACAAACAAAACAGCTAAATGACTGCAGATTCTGACCCACCGCCCTGTGGCTGCTCGGGGGACAGTGCGGCCAGCACGCAGGGCCGTCACACTGAGAGCTGCGCCGCGCTCGGTCGGCAGGATAGGCCGCAGGCACCGGACACAACACGGCTCACTCGCTTTAGACCCCACAGGGCAGGACTGCCTCAGGCTCGTGTGAGCAGGGAGCTCCCTGGGGCCATGGGTCCCGCACAGAGGCCAGCGCGAGAGGCCGCTGTCCCCTCCACCACAGCAGGGCCGGCAGAGCAGCCGCTGGGCTGTGAGGAGGCGAGGCCGCCTTCCAGAACCCACCTTGGTGAAGAGCCGCCACCACTGCCAGTTCCGCAGCTTCAGGTAGGCGGCGCAGTTCCTCTGCAGCACCTTCATGGCCGTCAGCTGCTGCTGCCGCTTGGCAAAGGCCCTGGGTGGAGAGACACAGTCAGGGAGCGCCCGGCACACCCCCCGACAGGAGTGTAGGGAAGAGGCTGGGCTTTGGGGCTGAGTCCTGTGGGTGACCCTGCGGAGGAAGACAGGGGCCCGGACTGCCCTCCTTCACTGAGGGAAAAGCAGGTTTGCGAGATGAAAGCCCCTCCTGCGCTAACTAGATCCGAGTCGAGTGTGATGGCTGGTCGTTGAGTAGATGTACTGACTCCAGCCTCCCACCCTCCTGTCACCCTCCTGGGGCTTTATTGCTGGGAAAATGTCAGCAGCTGGTGTCCTGCACAGGTGGGCTCAAGGTGTCGACTGGGGGGGCTTTTGGATAAACAAAGTCCCCGTGGGTCCAGTACCACGAACCCCTGTCCTGTCCCCCAGTGCTCACGGGTCACATGTCCCTCAGCAGGGACACAGCTCTGGAGACTAACATGCAGCGTCCACACCCGCTGTTCTGCAGCAGGTGAGCCTGACTCTCAACAGAGCTACTCTGAATTCAAGGATGGTCTCCGGGCCCCGGGAGCACAGGAGACTCCAGGGACAGGCAGGCTCCGGGAGTTGTACCCACACGAGGAACTGGCGAACAGGACTGTTCGGGGCAGGCAAATCCATGCACAGTTGCCCCCTTCCCAGCCAGTCACCGTAAACCTCAGACATAAACTCAGAAGGCGGGGAGCAGGGAACTCCAGGTGGGCGTCACCCGCACCCCTGACGGGCGTCAGGGCGTCCCAGGCCACCGCTTCCCGACAGTCCCTCGTGCAGCAGGAAGCAGGCGGGCTGGACAGGGCAGCCCTCTAAGGACTTACTTCCTGGCCAGGTAGCCCCTGCAGCAGGCCTGGAACCCGATGATGACGTCGGTGATCTTGAGGTCCCGCTCCTCCTCCAGGTGGGCCAGCACGCCCGCCCGGAAGAAGACCTTGCTCTGGCCAATGCGGTAAAGGTTGCTGTCCAGCTCCAAGGCTTTGATCTAGATGGGAGCAGAGCAGGCCATTCGCCACGTGCCACCACAGGACCCTTGGAGCAAAGCCGGGAGCCGGCAGGCCATCCCGGAGAGGCCGTCCGCCAGCAGCTGCTTTTCCGCTGGGCAGCCTGTCCCCCAGGGCCCGAGAGAGCAGGCTCGGAGGGCGCTGGGAGGAGGGACAGGTGGCTTCCCACATAGGGCACGGCAACGCAGGAAATGGCAGGAAAACACAGAACCTCAACGTTAAAGGGGCCTAAAGATCTCCTCTCCTTCGACCTCCCACCTCTGCACGGTGCAATCATGGACCACCAATGCCCCGCCACGCCGCCCTCAGAGAGGTGGCTGAACCTCGACACTGTCCTCGCCCAGGACCAGGACACGCTCCAGTTCAAGCCAAGCCCAGCACCAAACACTAATTAGGTGACCGGGGCTTTAACCTCTAGGAGCCCATGCTTCCTGAGCTACAAAATGGGAATTATGCATTAATTTTTTTTAAACAGTGAATAAATAAGGCCAATAAAAGTGCCTCCTCCCCAGGACAGCTGTGAGAACTGAACGGGAGAGCCAAGGGCTTAGCCTGGGGCCACACGGACTGTGTACAGACAGACCTCAGTGGCCAGCACCATCACTGAGCCGTTTCGGTACAGCACAGGCTCTCTCGTTAACCCACTGGCAAGGGGCTGCCTGTCTTCCCAGGAGAAAAGGCTTCTGCACTAGCTCTCAAAAGGCAGAGCCTGCAATGGGCGGAGCGGGGCCCGAGCAAGCCTCGGGGCCCAGACAGCCCCGGTCATCCCGGAAGGAGAAGGGCAGAGTGGGGCATCTTCCCTCCCTGCGCCTGAAGGAGGGGCACCCTTACCCTGGACAGCCACTGAGAGAGTCTCCAGGAGAAAGGGTGGCCCAGACACCCGCTACCAATCACGCCTTCTGTCCCACGGGCTGGGGCTGGCGAGTGCGGGGCAGGAGCGGTCTCTACCCTCCAACCCCATCTCCTATCAGCCGAGGCAGAGCCTCCACGTGGTAGTAGTCGAATTCCTTCTTCCCTCTTCTCTTTCCTCCAACCCCCCAGCCTGTCCTCCCTCCTCTTTGGCAAGAGGGCCAAGTAAAGGAAACAGAAGGCAATGGCCGCTAACCCTGGACAGTCAGGAACAGCAGGACACCCGCAGGGCGGGATCGGGGCCGGCTGGGCCACCGTCGCCGCGGGCCGTCCTTCATCCCATCCCAGCAGAGCGCAGGGAGCCCACTGCACGTCAGGCACTGCTCTAGGGGCCGAGAGGAAATGTCCGGAAGCGGGCGCTGCACGGGCCAGGGCAGGGGCAGTGCTCCGGGCCCGCTACCCTGGTGGGGAAGCGCCCCCTGCCGACCACACTGGCGTGACAACCAGGGAAGATTGAGCAAGAAGTAAGGGACTTCCACCCCAGAGGAAGTAAGGGACCTGCCCCCGTCAAAGCCTTGCCAGGGCCACAGAGCGGGTGTCGCCCACGCCATCCCTGACCATCCCGGGGCCAAGACGGCTGCTGCTCGGAGCACCCGGCAGAACCAGCACCGGGGCAAGAGCAGGACCACAGAGCACAGGCGTCATCGGGTGAAAAGGGCACTTGTCCGGGCACACGGCACCCCCCGCCCACGGTCCCGCCCCCACAGGGAGGCCCAGGCGGCAGCCCTACTCACCATGAGCACGCAGGCCTGCTTCCCGTCCATGAAGCCCTTGGGAATGGCATTTGGTGTCAGGATCTCATATCTGAGGGAAAAAGAAAGCCTGGTCAGTCTGTCCCTTGCTTGGATTCCACGTGGCCTGGGACGCACGTAGAGGAGACGGTCCCCACGGGGCAGCGCACGCAGACTTCTCTCCCCCAAAGTCTCCTGAGGGAGGAAGACATGCGGCAAATCCCACCCTGCTCTTTGGTGAGGCTGAACGGCACAGAAAGGCTGCCTGCGTGTTTTCCAGAAAGTGAATGGAAACACACTTTGGGCTCTTTTGGCCACTCGAGGGCGAGCTTTAGGCGGTCACCAACTGCTCACCACCCAGTGTCTGCACCTGTAACCCAGGAAGCCCACCCAGGGGTGCTGAGGGGCCTCTAATGCACGGATGGTTCCAGAAATAGGGCCGGCACCAAGCACAGTCCAGAGGCAAATAAGACGCTGTCACCAACGTCCCTCTGCACACATGACCAGAAGCTGCAGCTCTCTGCAATCTCCACTTCTAGAAAGTTCCTCCACCACCCCATCTCTGGCGGATTCCTTTTGGATTTCCCTCCCTAGCTCCTCTAATAGCAGGAGGCCTTCCAACCACTAGAAATAAAAGCAAGATAACTAGCAAGACGGGGATATTCTTCTCACAGAGGGCGGCCCAGAGAAAGAACGGGAGCCACCGGGCCTCAGCTCTATGTGGACGAGGAGACTGCCCCCTCACCCAGCTGCCCTGGCCCCCGGGGACGTAGGCTCACCGCTGCCGGAATTCCTGGAAGACCACCCTGTTGGGGAAGCCCTGGCGGCAGATGCGGATGCCTTCCAGAACCCCATTGCAGCGCAGCTGGTCCAGCACCAGGTGGGGGTCCAGTTTGCCAGCCTGGAGGAACAAACAGGTGGGTGGGGCCTCGCCTCCAGGCACAGGGTCGATGGAGAAAGGGAGGGCAAGGCCCGCCTCCCCCTGGCAGACTCAATGGGGAAAAAGGCCCCGGAGTGGGCATCACCGCTGCCCGCAATTTGGACAGCCAAGATGCCCGACCCAGGTATGGGAAAGGCCATGGAGAGACGGTACACCTGGCAGCTACGACCACAGCCTGTCTGCTGAGAGCGTCCCATGCCAACCCGCACGGGGCCTCCACTGTGGCTCTCGGGGCGAGCGGGGAGGAATCAGTTCAGCCCAGGGGGACAGACAGGGGCCCGGCCCCCGCACCTTCTTCTCATGGTTGGGGATGATGCAGCGGACGAAGTTGGGGTTGGTGTTGCGCAGTGTGGCCATCAGCTTGGCCAGCTGCTCCTTGTACAGCTGCCCCACGGTGCGGAACATGCCCTTCCGAGTCTTGAAGGCCCCGGGCAGCGCCGTCTCCGACATGCCGGCCACCTGGTCCAGGCCGATGATGCGGTCCACTGTGGAGACCACCCAAACAGCACATGAATACCCATCGGTCTGAGCAGGGGAGGGGGAGCTGTGAAGGGACAGGAAAGAGACAGACAGACACCTGGACAAAGGAGGAAAGGCTACGGAACAGCGGGGCCACTTCTACTTAGAATCTACACAGAGAGCTAAGATCAACCTCAAACATTCAGCCAACTTAATGTAGTGAACAGGAGGCAGGAAAGGGTGTGGAGAGCCTGCTAAGCCACAAAGAGGGATGGTCTACTGGCATCAACCATCTTCAGGCTACTGTGGTCGCTCTTATTCCCAGAGAGGCAGTAAAGCTACCAGGCTAGTCTACTAGGCTGGTTCTAAGGAGGTGTTAAAACCTGACCTACTGGGGGCGCTGGGGGGCTCAGTCGGTGAAGCATCCGACTTCGGCTCAGGTCATAATCTCGCAGTTCATGAGTTCGAGCCCCAGGTCAGCCTCTGTGCTGACAGCTCAGAGCCTGGAGCCTGCTTCGGATTCTGTGTCTCCCTCTCTCTCTCTGCCCCTCTCTCTCTTTTAAAATTTAAAAAGAAAAAAAAAAAATCAAAAACAAAAAACCTGACCTGCAGGAAAAATCAGTATTCTGACTTCCCACTGACCTTTACCAAAGAGTACAGAGCTGGGAGTTAGAAAGTGGGAGCCGGAAAGCTACCTCCACTGTCTACAGGACTCTGGCTGACACCCCCCCCACACACACACTGGTCTGGAAGCCCCCCGTGCAGACCTCCCTGCACCAGGGACCCAGAGAGGCACAAGGCGTCAGGAGCAGAGAGGCCTCAAGAACTAGCACGGACAGTGCGTATCCTGAAGTCTGAAGACCCCTCCCACTCTCGCCTCTTGCCAGGTCTCCTCGCTCAAGGGTCTTCGTCGTCTGAGCCGCCCTCTGAGGAAGCAGCCCCTGCCTGTGGCGCACGCCCGGAACAATGAAGGAACTGCTTCCTTCCAGGTGAGTCCAAAGTAATAAGCAAACCCAACCCAAGTGGCCAGGGATTTGAGGTCGGCTTTAGGCAAGAACCAATATTAAGGTGAGCGCTTCGGCTACTGGATGTGAAAGCTAAGCATTCTGTGTGACAAGGTCTGCTTCCTATGCCTTCGTGGCCGGGCCTCTAGTATTGACCTGAAGGCAGCCAAAAGACGGGGAGCTCAAGACAGAAGCAGGGAGTGAGGACACACTCGATGATCCAGTTGATTAAAATGGGTGGTATTTCTGACCTTAGGAGCCTGGGGCCCAGTTTACTGGTTACTGAGGGCTTCCCGGGAGTGGGTGGCCACGAGCCACTGGGTTGCCCGGTGCAAGGTCGCCCGTGCCCCTTAATAACCGGCCGTTTCATGTAAGTGTGTACTGCCCCCCAGAGGCCCGGCCCAGAAGGAGGCGGCTCCGGCTGAGCGTGCCACATGCACGCAGGCACAGATGTGACTTCAGCCTTCAGGCGCACAACACCTAAGTCTCATGCTGACAAGGCACAGCCACTGAAGCAGCATTGCACGAGCATCTCTGTGGAGCATACACATTTTCACAATGTCGGTTTTCTGCCGCTTTCAAGATGCACAGACATCAACAACGACAGCCTGCCCACGTGCTGGGGGCCGGACCGGAGAAGAGGAGAGTCAGGCAGGGAGAGTCGATGGGGGTGGGGGTAGGAAAATCTCAGCAAAGCGCGCCTCGCACAGCCCCGGACGCACCACACACACAGGGCAGCCCTCTGGGCGGCCAGTCACCTGATTCTAGGTGGAGAAAGGGAAAGCGTTGATAGAAATAGGCTCTCTGAGTGCTCTGCATCTCTGCAACAGAGAGGTTAGAGCAAAACCAGGCAGGGGGAACAGAGGACCCGACGGAAACAAGAGAACGACTCCAGAGCCCCCGGCCTGCCGAGGAGAGGCGGAAACGCAGTAAGGTGGGGACGGGAAACTGCAGCGAGGCTGTGGGCCGCCTGGTCCTCCCCGCGGGAGGAGGCCACCCAGCCTGTTCCAGGACAGCAGAGAAGGGGGGAAGAGGCGGGGGGCAAGGGGCGTACCATCCTTCCAGAGCTCGGAGACGAACTTGTCGGAGGACTGGTGCAGAAGCGTGGCGATGTTGTCGTTCAGGGGGTCCATGTTCTTCATCAGCCATTCGTCGGCTTTGTAATCCACCTGCAGGAATCGGGCGCAGGTCACAGCTGCTCTGGGGACACGAGCTCTCACTGTGGCCCCGAAAACAAGCCGGCCTCGTGGCAGGGGAGGGGCAGGGAGACTCAACAACACCAACACCCCCTCAGCTGGTATTTCCTTCCCCGAGAAAGAAATGAGGAGTGGCAAGGGCAGTGCGATGCGGGAGAGTGACAAACTGCGAACACAGACACCCAGCAAGGGGGACTCACTAAGGAATCTATGCTGCGTGCGGCTCATGAAACAGGATATTCCGTCTTTAATTTTGTTTCCAGGTGATACAAACAGCAGAAAAACAACCCTAGCCAGGACTTAACCAAAATGTTGCAGTATTTCTTTTTGGTAACAGAACAAGGATTTTTTGCTCTTTTGCTCTTTCTCAGGACGCCTGCCTGTTTTCTCTGAGCTTGCATGAACCAGCAATCCGCTCGCTGTACTTTCGCCGTAAACATTCCCAGAACAGAGCAGACAGCTCGCAGGCCACCTGGGCCTCCCGACCCCTAGTGCACAGCGCCGCGTGGAAGTGACCCAGCTCCTGGGCCGCCGCTCCTCCCCGGCCCCTTCTGGGGGTTCTCCCACACGTGTGCTGCTGTCATGAGGGGGTGTGTGACGCTGGCTTCCTATTCCCCAGAAGCAGAGTCACCTCCCGGGAGACGACAAGGCCCCAGGGGCAGTGTCGCGGCCACGTGGCCACCTGGGCACAGCCATAAGCCCAAGCGTGGACACACGTGGCTACTTTCATCACTCAGGCTCGCCCCAGTGGGCTTTCGGGGGGGAGGGGGGAGGCGCTATTTTGCATTATAAATAATACTGCAGCCTGGGCCCGGCAAGTGTCGTGTGAGTTTCTAACAAAGGTAGACGCCAAAATGCAGGCTTGGGGACATTACTATAGAAACAGAATTTCTTAATGAGTATTTTTAAAGGCAAGAGCCGCGTGCTTCAGCAGCTGTAGGGACCAGGTGGGCTGAGCGGGGGCGGCCGGGCAGTGTGGGGCCATGGTCAGGGGCAGCGGGCGGGGCACAGGTGTGGCTCCGGGGCGGTGCTGTGAAAGCCCCGTGTGCTCAGGCGGTGATTCCCAGCCAAGAGCTTCAAGCAAGCGGCACAGAACTTGCGGAAACCGGCTTTACTCTAAGCACAGGCTTCTGCAGACTCAGGGCACCCTCTTCAGGCAGGTTCTAGAGCGGCCGTGCCACTGTGTGGCCACGCAGACTCGGTGACAACAAAGCCATCACCTACGGTGGTGGCCCTGAACCAGAACGACTGCGCCCACCCCATGTCTGGAGAAACCTAGAGACATTCATGCCACAACCAGGGAGAAGGCTGCTGACCCCTGGTGGGCAGAAGCCAGGAGTGCTGCCGACGTCCCACAATGCACCTGACGGTCCTCACGAGGTCAGTGGCGCAGGGGCGGAGCGGGCCCGCCCTGCAGCGCTACCTGTGCCGCGCACCCAGCTTCGCAAGCTCACCTAATACATGTCACCCTGCACGGCAGTGGCTACTTGTTCTCCAGACGAGGCAATGGAGGCTCAGAGATGTTAACTGGCCCAAAGCCACACCACTTAATGACTTAATAAGTGACAGAGTTCTAATTCAATTGTCTAGGCCCGCTGCTGGGCGAGTCACTAGGCAAGGAGTGCCCCCTGGGCCGCCCAGCTCCTTGGCCTAGACGGAAGCTCCTCCCCCACACGCCGGAGAAGGCCAGGCCGGCACCAACCCAGGCGCGTGCCCCCCTCACCTTGCCCGCGTAGTGGATGATGCAGAAATCAGCTTTGTCCTTCAGCTGCTTGGGCTTCTGGAACTTGGGGTGGGTGCCCTGCTCCTGTACCACCTTCTCCACGAAGCTCTTGTCGGTGGCTTTGGGGAACCAGCATTCCTCATCCAGCAGGGCCAGGATGCCAGGGGGGCCGGCCTAGGAAATGCACAGTGTCACACAGGGGAAGCCCCACCTGGGGGCGCTCCCTGCCCCTGCCCTGCCAGGAGGGCAAAGGTCAGTACTCAGAATCCCCAGAATCTCAGTAGAAGGCAGGCGGCGCGGGGCCCCACACTGAGGGTAAAGAGAAGCATTAGTGAAACTTGATTCAGGAGTTCTAGCTCAGGGGCGCCTGGGTGGCTCATTCGCTTGAGCATCCGACTTCGGCTCAGCTCATGATCTCACGGTTCGTGGGTTCGAGCCCCACGTCAGACTGTCTGCTGTCAGCACAGAGCCCACTTGGGATCCTCTGTCTCCTTCTCCCCTCTCTCTCAAAAATGAACATTAAAAAGAAAAAAAAAAAAAGAGTTCTAGTTTAAAAAGAAACTTCTGGGACCTAGCCTGTGGCTGACCCACCTCAGCCAGATGATCTACCACGGAGGTTCTCCAACTTAGCACACGGGTCTGATGGGTGCGTGCCAAGACCACGTGCCCAGAGGCTATTCTCACAGGTGCCTGGGCCCCTGCAGTCACCCTGAGACACCGACCCACGCGCCGCATCTGCACGGCTACGGGGTGAGATGTGACTCTTCGGTCAAGTCCTCCAAGGAAGCCCCAAGTACACTCTGTTGACAAGGTAAGAAAACGGACTCGAACACTGTGCAGAGTGGCTGACAAGACTCAAAGTCAGATGGGATCCTGTTCATGGAAATCTCAACCGATTAAAAAACAAAACAAAAAAAAAACAAAAAACCCAAAAAACAAAAAAGCCAACTCATCACAAAAATAAACTGCTTCACGTTAGGATCGTGGAGTCTTTCAACCCCTGCTCCCTGCCCTGGCTGGAACTTCCAAAGGCACGGCCTTCTTCCTAGGCCTTTCCAACTACTTTCCCATTTTCGGTAGCTTGGGCCTCTGGGAAGATGTGAGGTCAGCGCTTTAGCTCCATCAAGAGGGAACGCAGGGGGGATGCCTGGGTGGCTTAGTCGGTTAAGCGTCCAACTTTCGCTTAGGTCATGATCTCGCGGTTCGTGGGTTCGAGCCCCGCATCGGGCTCTGTGCTGACTGCCAGCTCAGAGCCTGGAGCCTGTTTCAGAGTCTGTGTCTCCCTCTCTCTCTGACCCTCCCCTGGTCATGCTGTCTCTCTCTCTCTCCTAGAAATAAATTTAAAAAAAATTTAAAAAATTAAAAAAAAATTTTAAGAGGGAACGCAGGGAAAGAAACATCTCAGCCTCCATTAAAAAGCACACCTTGTCCAACCTAGACGCCAATGGCACCTGGCGAGAGCTTTCACTATGAAATGAAGGAAAAGGGGATAGCTCTTAGGCCACCGCCACCCGCCACAAAAGCCAACGCTCTGGTGCTGAGCTAGTCCTGAAGGGGGCAGACAGCGCGTCGACACCTTTACGGGGACCGGCACGCCACGTCCCGGGTCTGCACAGCCTACGCTACAGCAGAAGCATCTGAGGACAGGATGTCACCACCTAAAAGCAAGCCTGTTTCCTTAAGACAAAGAAAGCCTTGTCGAGCCCACCCCTCAGGTAAACCCTGGGTGATCTTCTGGGACTGAAGACTGGACACTTGGGCACCGCCCACGTCCCCATCTAGTCAGCAGGCCACGGATCTGAGCCCATGACCTATTCCTGCAGGTGACACCGACGGAAGAGGACCCAGACACATACACCCCCAGGACCCCCCAAGCCAACACAGAGAGGGAGGCGAGGTGCGCCCCCCCCCCGCTCCCCCCCTGTGAGCAGGTGAGGGGCCAGCCAGGTCTGAGGTCTGAGGTCTGAGCGGGTCTGGCTCTTACTGGCTTCTCGATGAGGTCGATGCAGGGCTGCAGGTCAAGGCCGAAGTCGATGAAGTTCCACTCGATGCCCTCGCGCTGGTACTCCTCCTGCTCCAGGATGAACATCGTGTGGTTGAAGAGCTGCTGCAGCTTCTCGTTGGTGTAGTTGATGCACAGCTGCTCGAAGGAGTTGAGCTGCAAGGAGGAGGCCACGTCAGAGGGGTGCCCGCCCGCCTCAAAGCCGCAGCACCTCGGGAAGGAGGGGACGGCGTTGAGCCCTCAGTGCTGGGCCTGGGGAGCCCGGGAGCCCACATGGGCAGGCGCCTTCTGTCGTCTAACCGAGGGCAGGGGCTCCTCACTTTTGGGGGACCCGCGGACCTTTCTAGCAGCCTGGCCGAACCTCTCTCAGAACAACGTTTGAGAAAGGATAAAACAGTTTGAGAAGGAAAGAAGTTCGGATGAAATGTGATTATCCAAGTGCTGTGACGCGCCAATACGCTGCGCTTCCTTACTAACAAGCATGGGCTGCGGGCGTCCTAACTTCCGGAATTTTGAAGCGGATGAACACAAATGATGTTACAATTGCTGTGATGTGCAAACATTGGGTTTCCACTGGAGACAGATCCCAAGCGGTGCTCAGGCAACTGTGGTCTGAATATGTTGCTCCAATCACAACGAGAGAAACGCCTCTCTTCAGTGAGATGTTAGTGAAACATAAAGAGATAATACCCCCCTCCAAAGTTAACGGCCTCTCCGAGATGCGCCAGGGACCGCAGGCTGAGAACCTCTGATCTCCTGCCATGATCATTTTCTCCTACCAGACCTCAGTCTTCATGGGCAGAGATGATGCCTTGCCCCAACGCCCAATGAACAGTTGCCAAGATTAAAATCTCAGAAAGCACCTGTCCATGAACAGGACGGCAGCTAGAAGGCCCCATTCTCTCTGGCACTGCTGGTTGGGAGTGCGCGTGCTTATTTACCCTTAACATACACCCCACTGAGGTCTTCCGTGTCCATGTGGCCCACTTGGATTCCCAGCCAGGGAGAAGGTGGCTGAGGGGGCACGAGGGAGAGACTCACATCAAAGATCTCGAAGCCGGCGATGTCCAGGATCCCGATGAAAGAGGCGCCCTGCCTCTTGGTCTTGTCCAGAGCCTTGTTGATCCTCAGCACTAGCCAGCGGAACATTCGCTCATAGGTGGCCTTGGCCAAGGCCTCAATGGCAAAGTCAGCCTGGTGGGGTAAGGCAGGGACACACCCAGGGGGACAGGAGTCAGATATAAGGAGCGCTTTGCTCCAGGAATTCAGCTGCAGGGCCCTCCCCCAGAGAAATAGTCCTAAGGATGAGGGAAAAAACTTCACACCCAAATCTGTTCACTACAATGTTATTTATGATGACAAAGAGTTGAAACAATCTACACCCCCGACAATTAAGTACTTAAAAGATATACTTGCAAAAACCTTTCTAAAATAAATGGGGATTGGGGCACCTGGGTGGCTCAGTCGGTTGAGCGTCCATCTGACTTCAGCTCAGGTCATGATCTCATGTTCATGAGTTCGAGTCCCATGTCGGGCTCTGTGCTGACAACTCAGAGTCTGGAGCTTGTGTCTCCCTCTCTCTCTACCCCTGTCCCGCCCACATGCTCGCTTTCTCTCTCTCTCTCAAAAATAAATAAAAATTTTTTCAAATAAATGGGGATTGGGGCACCTGGGTGGCTCAGTCGGTTGAGCGTCCATCCGACTTCAGCTCAGGTCATGATCTCAGTGCTCGTGGATTCGAGCCCCACATTGGGCTCTGTGCTGTCAACACGGAGCCTAGAGCCTGCTTTGAATCCTCTGTCCCCCACTCTCTCTGTGCCCCTCTCCTGCTTGTGAGTGTTCTCTCTCTGTGTCTCAAAATAAATAAACATTAAAAAAAAGAACAGGAGCACCTGGGTGGCTCAGTCAGTTGAGCATCCAACTTGGGCTCAGGCCATGATATCACAGCTCATTGACTTTGAGCCCCGTGTCTGGCTCTGTGTGGACAGCTTGCAGTTCGCAGCCCAGAGCCTGCTTCAGAATCTGTGTCTGTCTCTCTGCCCTCTGCCCCTCCCCCACAGGCACATGCTCTCTAATATAAATAAACACTAACATTTTTTTAAATTATTTGGGAAACGAACAGGTAGTGACAATTACAGTCTTCTAAGAACAAAGTCCTTGGCTGTGGTGGGATGGGGACAGCCCCCAGTGTGGGGTACAGCGGACGGCACCCTTAGGGAAGAGTGAACTTGGGCGTATTTTTGCGAGATGGGAGTAGCACCTTCAACGGTGCCCCACCAGTGCCAACAGAGGGGCCCGCAGGGAGGGAGCTCGGGTCCCACGGGGAGGCCGCGGCTGGGGGAGGCCTCCAGCTGCCATCTCCCACCTCCCACCATGCGCAACGAGGTGGCAGGTGATGGAGAGCCAGCGCTCGGCACGGGCTCGGAGAGCAGCTGCGCCGTCCTGCACTGGACCAGCCTTCTGGACGACCCCCCGAACCCCCCTCCCACTCCCCCAGCCAGAGGGCGTACCTGTTCCTTAGTCTGTGCCTTCTGGACATAGTCCCGTCCCACCTTGATGCGTGGGGTAAGGATTCCTCTGGTGAAATCCGTCACATTGATACCCAGGAGGTGGGACACTTTTTGGGCGGCTGGTATTTTCCATAGAGTAAGGAAGGGAAGGGAGAAGATGTTAATTGACCCCAGGAGAACGAGTCCCTCTGCTCAAGCACAAGGTGGTGGCTGAGCAGTCATTACTGGGCCGACAGCCTCAGGGCGGGGGGTGGGGGGGGCCTCCTCAGCAGGGCACTGAGTCCCTGGCTGTCCCGTTAGACTGAGCAGCCATGGAGACCTGAACCGTCACCAGCTGCAAGTGGCCGGGAGGCGCGCACCCCACCAGGGGCGGGGGGAGGGGGGTCAGCACTGGCTCCTCCGTACGACCTCGGCCACTCCGTGCAGAAGTGCGTCCCACCCACAAACGGGCCTGTGAGGAGCCGCCCCAACCCCTCCAAGGGGCCTAACGGCACACATCCCACGGACACATCTTATTCTATCCAGACAACCCTGTGTTAAGTTTTTTCAAAAGCGACTCAGGAGGGCACATTAAGGCCGATCGCTTAAGTGGGGTCATTCACTGACTCGGGGGAACGGCAGTGGCCAAGGAGCAGATCCGGTGCCGGCAGCGCTTCCTGGTCCTGACGTGTTCACAGGTGAGGCGCGCTGAGCTGGGGCAGCGGCAGAAATCCCTGTCTTAACTGGGACAACTGCTTTGGCCTCCACAACGAATGGGGAAACCCGGGTCCATGTGACTGAGGGATTTTCTAACTCATGCTGATGCTTCCTCCCTGAAGAAGCACTAGGGACACGTTCACGTGTAGTTTACAAAAAACACGGAGTGACAGCCAGCCAGAAACACACGAGAAATGAAAAATTTGAGGACTGTCTGGAATTCCTACGAGGCTTCTCCTGGGCAACTCCAAGGCCAGACTCTGGGCCGCACATTCTAGGCGATGGGCCCACGGGTGTTACCTGTGTTGTCGGGCATGGATGCCTGGTCAGTATTACGCTCCTTCTTGAAGACGATGTTGCCGAGCTGAAGAACTCCCGAAATGACCCTCAGCAAGCCTTGGGGGGCAACCGAAGGGAGCTTAGAACCAGGCAGGGATTGGAATAAGCCCCTGGGTGGGGGCAGCCACTCCCCCAGGGACCCTTGGACAAGACAAGCCGCACGCTGGCCACAACCACCCTGCGGCTCACGATCAGGGCCTCTGACAGACCACGGCTTAGACAGCCCTATGCTTAGCCCCAAGCTCTGTTTAAACCTCTTAAAACCTCTAAACCTGGACCACAGACATGCCTCTGGCCCAATGCCTGTTTTTATAAATAAAGTTTTATTGGACAAAACTGTACCCGCCATTTGCATATTGTCCGTGGCTGAGCCAAGGGGGCTTCAACCCTCAGGTTAGAGAACGGGGTGTGTTCTCCCTGTCCCCCAATCTTTCAAAAATAAAGCCTCAAGGCTTCTTTACCTTCTTTCTGGGGAAATAGGAAGACACAGGCATGGCTCCAAACTTCACCAAAGCAACGATCCCGGCCCCCGCCCCTTTCCGACCAAGTAGGAATATTCCCCTCTCAGCAAATGGCAAGGATTGGAGCAGTAGACTCGGGCCCCGGGCAGTTAGGCACCTGTCCTTTGTTCCCCTGTGCAGAAACGCCTGTGGTAGCACTGGGAACAAATAACCCTGAAACGCACATATGAGGCACTGCTTCCTGTGCACTCAAGGCCTTCCTCCGGGCCTCTGCAGGACTCCCTAGGAGTCAGAGCCGACAGGAAGCCCTCTCCAGGCCTCTCGGCTGCCCCAGTGCCTCGTAGGGAATGGTGGCCGGTCTCCTGCCTCCCCTCCCTCACCCACAGGAGGGCCAGCCTTGTACCCATTTGCTCCTCTTCTGGGATGCCCATAATCCTCATGGCCTCCATGGTCTCCTGGAACATGTCCTTGTCCTGCTGCCCTGGGATGGTGACGTGCCCGTTGGACAGGAAGCGGTATTTGTTGTACGGCTCTAGCAGGAGGTCCGCTGTAAGGGGAGGAGGGCAGAGGGGGTCAGGGAGGAGCTGTAACCAGGGCTGCAGTCAGCACTGGCGCCTCCGAGCTTTGGGAGAACGGGAGGCGCCCCTCAGAGCCCGGAGCTACAGAGGAGCCGGCAACGGCCCCTCCTCGGCGTGACACTGACGCGCACGTAGCCGCCGAGAGCGTCGGGGCCCCGCGATTCACGGAGGCAGACTCGACCGACCGCCCTGGCTCTTCTCCCACGTGCTCAGAACGGGAGGCCGAGGCCTCGGAGGGCTGGCAGTTTCATTTCCCAAGCGGAACGTGCGGCCCGACTCGGGCCCACAGCCCCCGTGCCAGGCCCCCAGCCGGCTACTCACTCTTGAGGTGCTCTCCAGCCCCAGACAGGAGGTAGTAGAAGATGTGGAAGGTCCGTTCCTCCTTGGCTTGGCGGATAGCACGAGATTTCTCCAAAAGATCTTGGCAAACGTCAAGGAGCTGTGGGAGCAGGATGGGAGGCCGCCCCCACCATCCCCGTTCCCATCGAAAGTGACTGAACTTCACCAGGCAGAAAAATGGCAGAATCAAACAAAAGCCAACGGTCTCAGCTCTCTTCTTCCGGGGGTACAGCCTGTCTGAAAGCAGCTCTCACACTTGGGAGCCCTGTCTATGTAAAGAGCCCCGTCTTGGGGCGCCTGGGTGGCTCAGCTGGTTAAGCATCTGACTTCAGCTCAGGTCATAGTCTCGCGATTCGCGGGTTCGAGCCCTGCATTGGGCTCTGTGCTGACAGCTCAGAGCCTGGAGCCTGCTTCGGATTCTGCGTCTGCCTCTCTCTCTGCCACTCCCCTGATTATGCTCTCTCTCTCAAAAATAGGTAAACGTTACAAAAAAAATTTTAAAATAAAATAAAATAAAAATCAAGAGCCCCCTCTCACAAGGGGATGAAGAACAGAACATTCTCACCAGTGAGGCTATGATGCCTGTACCAGGGAGAGAGGAAGGAACCTCCACTCGAACCCTGTCCCTCTGGGAACCACACTGGAGGGTCTTCTGTCGTCCCATCCCTTTTGAAGTAGAACTCTGTCCTGCTAGTTCAGAAAACCCTGAGCTCAGGCTTGAGTGTTCCTTGAGCTTCTCCGGGTACCCTTCCCGAAGCCACAGGTGAGGTGTCCTAACTGGCCCGGGAGGGGGAAGCTGCTGGAATCAGGAAGCAGTTTCCTGTCCATCAAGGTCTTGTCCTGCCCCTCCAGACCAAGGATACAAGTCTCAATGTTGGCTCCCACGATGTAGCCATTGACGTCAAAGTTAATGCGAATGAATTTGCCCTAAGGAGAGACAAAGGAGGAGATCAGAAGCCCAGCCTCCAGCCTCCAGCTCCCGTGGTATAGCCCAAAGGGGGAACATCAAGAGACTGTGCCCATGTTGGAGGCCAGGATCCCATGCCGTGCACTGCACAGGTACTCAGGACTCAGAGCTATGCCGCTGAAAAAGCCTGGGCCAGGACAAGGTCAAGAGGTGCCTAAGTTCACCCGCTGAGGCGCCAAAGTGCTCTCAGTCCTCGATCTGGCTGCTGGCTACAAGGGGACAGGGAGCGAGGTGGGCAGGTAACTCCCCACTGCCCCCCCATCTCTGCCACCTGGGCTGAAGCAGCCCCGTGTGCAGGTCCCCGCCAGCTGGGGTGCACCCCAGCCTACTCCTCACCACAGGCTGGGAGGCACCAGGGCCGAAGCTGCCTCGCTTTTAGAGGCGAGAGCGGCAGCCAGAAGGCGACGTGTGCCCAAGCTGTGGGCAGGAGCCAGTGCCCTGCGAGCTGGGCGCGGCTGGCCACTACTCACAAATCGCGAGGAGTTGTCGTTCTTCACGGTCTTGGCATTCCCAAAGGCCTCCAGGATGGGGTTGGCCTGCAGCAGCTGCCGCTCCAACTCGCCCTGGAAGGGAACCCAGGGACCCGGTGACGGCTGGGCAGCGGCTCGGGTGGTCGGACCCACTCTGCCAGGCGGCAGGGGGCTGGCGGCAGAGCCACGTCTACACGCCCAGCGCGCCAGGAACGAATGGCATTCCAGCCACGCCAGCCGCGGCCGGGCCCCTGTGTTACTCAGGAGCAACCTTCCCGCCAGGGGACAGACTCAGCAGCATCCCCAGGACGGAAGGTGGGCGGCTCCCCCAGCTCGACAATGGAGGGCGCCCACCACGGCAGGGAGCAGCACGTGACCGTGACCAGGAGGCACTGCTTCTCCCCTGGCGCAGAGCCCCACCCTCTAGGAACAGTGGCTTCTCCCTGTCCTCTCTGCCCCGCCAGACACCCAATGTTTTTTTCCTCCTTTTCACAGGACAAGGAGAGGAGGAATCAGCTCCATAAAAGACACCGGCTCATTTCATCCATGTCCTCATTAACGCTGCGCTTGCCTTGCTGGACCCTGTGCCGCCACCCCCCCAAATGTATGGCCAGCGTGTGTGGCATGTGAGCTGGGGGCCGGCAAGGCCCACCGCGGGTTCTAAACTGTTTAATCGACAACACCGGTAATCTCTACTCGGGGTCTCATGATGCCACGCGGCTGGTAAAACACCTACCCCCGATCCTCAGGGTACACAGGGCAGCAAAGCAGGGTGGCCCCAAGGTCCNGAGGTTGGGACATTCCGGTGGGCAGCCTCGGGATAAGCATCTGGCTCACTGCAAGGGAGAGCTCTCACCCAGCGTGTGCCGAGACAGGCTCTAGAATACAAGAGCTATAAACCAAGTTCAAGTGTCCCATGCCCCAGCTGTGTGTGGAAAATCACTGTACAGCTTCAGGCAAGGGAATCTACTAAACTGTCAGTGGCCTTTACAACTGGGGGCCGAGCAGCAGTCGGAGGCCAGAGGCCACTTGTTCAATCTCTCCACTTGGGGACAGACTGCCTGTCCCACAGCACGACCTGAGACATAGGACATGACAAGTTTGCTCCCACTCATCACCCCACCCCCCAGCTGGCCGTCTCCTCCGAGTGGAGTGCCCACTCGCGTCCCAGACATAAGGCACACGGATCTGTGCTCGGACTCTGTAACTGCGGTCCTGTCTCCCGTCCTCCAGGGCAGGGACTCCAAGGCCGCCCTCCAGAGGACCCAGGCACATACTAGACATTCAACAAATAGTTGGGAAATGGATTTTCCTGCAAGTTCAGAGACGGAAAACCACAGCTAGAGGACTCCTAACCTCACAGCTCTGTTTTTAAAACAGGCCTCCTAAAGAGAATGGAAAATGGGGGCTGGAGAGAGAGGGAGCAAGAGAAACTTTATTAGTTTCTAAATATAACTCCTGACGCCCCGCGGAAAAAGATTTAGAATGCCTCGAGAAGTCTGGCACACGAGAAGTTACGTTTGGTCTGATTCCAGAAGACTGTGCTCATTAGGACATTCGGCAGGGCACACCCCAGGTCTGCATGCAGAAAGACACACACACCTCTACTTACTTCCAGACGCTGCACACGGCTCCCCAGCAAGGGGGCGCCACGCTGACACGGCGCAGGTCCCCCCAGTGGCTTGAGGGGACACCGTGGGCACTTAGATTTCACAAGGAAGCCTAAGAGTGTGTGCTTAAGAGAAAGAGAGAGCGCACCACACGGGCATGCTTAGGACTGGCCATCCCCAACCCTGGGAAACTCCAGTGTGGGGCCTCCCCGGCACTGCTCTGTGCTGGCGGGAGACACCTGCATCTGGTCCAGACACCGAGCACATGGGGCTCCGGGAGAGATCCCCGTTCCGCCGGACCTTGGTCGGGGTTCTGCCCCGGGGGCCCTACAGCCGCCGTGTGCCCGGGGAGCTCTGGGCCGGTCCCCGCTCTGCGGGAGCTGTCATTTCAGAGTGTGCGAGAGGTCACCGCGTGTCACACCCAGCCCCTCCTCCCAAGACAGTCAGTGAGCTGAGCCTACGAGGAGAGGTCTAGCCGCAGAAGGTGACAACGGTGTGGAGTGAAAAGCTGCTCAGGAGAAGAGACGTAATTCAAGGGCACACGATGGGCACAACACGCATTCCCGGTGCAGAACGTGCAGTAAACGTGCAAGCTCACCTAGCGAGGGCACTGCTGGGTTCGACCATAGTCCATCAAGAGGGAGGGGGAGAAAAAGGGAAGTGAGATGACTTTCCAGGTGCCCTTTCTCTCTTCACTGGGGGGACTGTCCACCCAGAGGCATTTCAACAGCACGGAGAAGCAGCGGGGACTCAAAACGCAGGGCTGCCCGAGAGGCTTCAAGTGTCCAGCAACTTGAGAACCGAGTTTGGGCGTCCCTCTTCCGCCCTGGGGGGCGCGGGGGCCACAGAGCAATTAGCCGTAAATGCCAGGAGCGCGGCTCTGCAAAACCTGGTGGTCTTCGGTCTCCACAGCCACCCAGGAAGTTAGGAGGCCGGGGGGAGAAGGGGGCTGGCTACCATCGGACCTGTCCAACAGGGCCAAGCTGCCGCCTCCCGTGAAAGTGGGTCCGGCCTCTGCTTCGATTCCCCAAAAGGCTCCAAACTACAAATCATTAAATGCTCTTCCTCAGGAAGATCAGGAGCTTCCGTGGGAGGAAGGCTGGCACTCACCTGGTCCTTCTTGCTCTTGTGCGAGGAGGCCACGTGAGCCAGGTACTGGATGACTTTCTTGGTGTTCTCCGTCTTGCCGGCTCCAGACTCACCCCTGCCAAGAGAGCAGAGAAAGTTCTCAGGGGAGACGTGGCCAAGTCCCTTTCCCAACACACAGGCTCTGCTGCCTCCCATTCTGCTGGGTGTCGGGGAGGGACCCAACACCTGGTGGTAGAAAAGGGAGCAGGCAAATAAACGCTAAGTTCTGGAATCCTCACTCCGGCCGCTTCCCATGGTCCCCTGGAGCCTGACAGCAGACCACTCGGACCCACTGGCTGCCCCGGTCATAAAGTCTCAGGCTCTGCTCTAGGCAGCTGTTGACTCAGGGGTCAAAGGCACTTACACACGTCCCTTCAAGCCCACTTGAAGGAACGTTCTCTACCATCAACTCCCCCCGCAATGGGGTTTATTTATCTCCTTGTTAAGTTCACAGGGCCAGGGCGAACCATCCGGTGTCTGCTTGATTCAAAGCAGGTAAAGAAAGCCACCGTTTGGAGCCCGTGTTCTAGAGGAGCCCAGCAGCTCCCAGCTGTGCTCTGTCAAGAAGATTCCTGCTCCTCTCTGCTGCGGACCTCCCCACAGGCCACGCGGAGGGCGAGTCCACGTCTGGCCCTGAAATCAAGCTTATCCGTGCTGTGGGGCTACAGAGCAGAAACCTACGGCCTCAAGGCCTGTCCCTCAGGGAAGGGCCTGACTGGGGGCGGAGCTCAGCAGCCTAGGTTTCGATAGGAGTCCTCACGGCAAGAACACCCCAGGCCCCGCCACCGGGACAGAAACACTTACGTGCACAGAATGGACTGGTCCTCTCGGTCTGAAACAGAAGAGACATCAGGTTAACTTCTGCCGGCTGCAGAAGCCGCCCTCTCAGGCCTCTGAAGAGCTGCCCGTTCCCAGGAGCAGAAAGCCTCAGCCGCCACCCTTGGGGCGGGGGGGGCCCGCAGGCCAGCCGGCAAATGCCGACAAGATGCCTCACATGGACAAGGGACGTTCAGGGGTGCCGGTGTCACTGGGCAGCTGCCCCCATCCCTCCACCGTTCCATGAGCTCAGACTGCCCGGCCTGCCTCCAGGAAACCACCTCCCAGAAAGCCCATCTCCAGAGAGCCCCCCAGGAGTGTGCTGCACCCAGGGCAGAGGGGAGGCCTGCCCCGTGTGTAGACCATTGGTGCAGGGGCCGCAGAAATAAGGCCCGGGAACGTTGGTGAAGCGGCTGGGTGTAGGCCGGGCAGACCAGGCTGGGGCACAGCACCGCCCCTGCCACAGGGTGTGTGGGACCTCAGACCTGTGCCCGGGCTCCCAGAGCCCCAGCCTTCCCCCGGGATGGGGACACGAGCACACATGCACGGAAGCAGCAGGGCCCAGTCTGGTGCGTGCAAAGGGCTCAGTGAGGCTCGTTCAGGGGCAGCTGGGAAGGGACGCAAACCTGTCAGAATCCCAGCTTCTGACCGGTGTCTGGGGCAAGCTGGGTCTCTGGGCCTGGCTGTCAGGAACTTTCTACAACCGCCCCAGCTGCCACTCCCTTAGCTCACTCCCCTGGTCACCTTGTGTGCTGGAGGGACAGTAACGTCCACACTTTGAAAGCTGAGTCTGGGAGCACCTGGGTGGCTCCGTCAGTTAAGTGTCCGATTTCGGCTCAGGTCATGATCTCACGGTTCACGGGTTTGAGCCCCATGTTGGGCTCTGTGCTGACAGCTCAGAGCCCGGAGCCTGCTTCCAATTGTGTCTCCCTCTCTCTCTGACCCTCCCCGGCTCACTCTGCCTCTCTCTCTCTCTCTCTCTCTCTCTCAGAAATAAATAAGAATAAAAAAAAAACATAAAATAAAAATGAAAGCTAAGTCTGACGGAGATGCTGGAAGGCATCTGGGCTGAACTGGCCCAGGGCTGGGTGTCCACTTTTACGCAGTGACTGAGAACACAAACTTCGGTTTTTCCCCTTTTCACCCCAGCCTGTGTAATCCCCTCAACTCCCTGAGGTCAAATCGGTGAACCCAGGACCAGGCTGTTTACTGACATTTGAGCTGCAGTGAGGCATTTAAATCCCAAGTCTCAGTTTCCTTATCCATAAAGTAAATACGCTACTAAGTCCCTGACGGGATTAGCGTGGAACAGAAATAAGGCATGAAACAGAATGAACTCCACAAATGGCTGCTATTTACTTCCCCGTCGTGAGGTCACCACTATGGGTGACAGCGGCACTGTCGCGGCAGCGGGAGGACTTAATGAGGAGGAACAGAGGAAAACTAGTCAGGCCGCAATAGTATCAGGAGGGTACAAGCTGAGAAGTAAGAGGACTACTAGGTCAAGGAATAGTAGAGGAGCACTAGTCAAGTAGTAATGGAGTACTAGTCAAGTAGTAATGGAGTACTAGTCAAGCCCCAATGGAGGAGTACTAAGCTGAGGAGTAACAGAGGAGTCCTAGGTTGAGGAATAAGAGGACTATTAATCAAACAGTAATAGAGGAGCAGTAGCTAAGGAATAATAGATGAGTACTAGGTTGAGGAATAACAGAGGAGTACTAGTCAAGCAGTTATAAAGGAGTACTAACTGAGGAGTAATAGAGAAATACTAGTTGAGAAATAAGAGAGGACTTCTAGTCAAGCAGTAATAGAGGAGCACTAGGTGAGGAGTAACAGAGGAGTATTAGCCAAGCAGTTATAGCGGAGCACTAACGGAGGAGTAACAGAGGAGCACTAGCTGAAGAGTAATAGCGGAGCACTAGCTGAGGAGTAACAGAGGACTAGCTGAGGAGTAACAGCGGAGGACTAGCCAAGCAGTTATAGCAGAGCACTAACGGAGGAGTAACAGAGGAGCACTAGCTGAGGAGTAACAGAGGACTAGCCGAGGAGTAACAGCAGAGGACTAGCCAAGCAGTTATAGCAGAGCACTAACGGAGGAGTAACAGAGGAGCACTAGCTGAGGAGTAACAGAGGAGCACTAGCTGAGGAGTAATAGCAGAGCACTAGCTGAGGAGTAAACGAGGACTAGCTGAGGAGTAACAGCGGAGGACTAGCCAAGCAGTTATAGTGGAGCACTAACAGAGGAGTAACAGAGGAGCACTAGCTGAGGAGTAACAGAGGACTAGCCGAGGAGTAACAGCAGAGGACTAGCCAAGCAGTTATAGCAGAGCACTAACGGAGGAGTAACAGAGGAGCACTAGCTGAGGAGTAACAGAGGAGCACTAGCTGAGGAGTAATAGCAGAGCACTAGCTGAGGAGTAAACGAGGACTAGCTGAGGAGTAACAGCGGAGGACTAGCCAAGCAGTTATAGTGGAGCACTAACAGAGGAGTAACAGAGGAGCACTAGCTGAGGAGTAACAGAGGAGCACTAGCCGAGGAGTAACAGAGGAGCACCAGCTGAGGAGTAACAGAGGAGCACTAGCCGAGGAGTAACAGCGGACTACCTGAGGAGTAACAGAGGAGCACCAGCTGAGGAGTAACAGCGGACTAGCTGAGGAGTAACAGAGGAGCACTAGCCGAGGAGTGACAGCAGAGGACCGGACACCATCAGCACTAGGGGTGCAGCACAGAAGCCAACGCCGGGGACCCGGAAGGGACACGCTCACTGGCTGCCGCTGCCCAGCCAGGGGCCCTGCAGGAAGGGATGATGGGAGACTGACTCATGGCTCCCCATGTTCATGGCCCCGGGAGACGGATTCAGCTGCTCAACACCAACGGACACGGCTCAGCTAGGTCGCCTGCGTCTTCGCGAGGAGAGCCCCCAACAGGCCCGCGCTCAGTGAGCACGTGTTGATGACCATCCCCCACCCGTGTCTGGGGTCACCCGGGAGGGAGACAGGACGTCCAGACAAAAAGAGGCAAAACTAAGCCTCACAGCCCCCGCCCTCCTGCGCAGCCCTCCCTCCAGCCCCGAGAAATATCAAGTGTGGGGGTGCGAGGGAACTCGCCGGGCACCTTCACCCACACAACCCCATGGCCCGCTCACCCCTGGGCAACTAACTTCTCAGAGCGGGCCGCAGTCGGCAACCTTGACCCCATGCCCCCTTGCCCCAACTTTCCCACAAAACGAGGGCCTTCTAGAGCATGCAACAAGGGCCCAGGGGGCAGGGGCTCCGAAAGACAGACACGGGGCAGGGGGGAGCAGGGGCTAAGGGCTGGGGAAGACGGGGCAGTTTCCAGTACCCGCCCCCCAAGGACAGTGTACGCGGCTGGGATCCCAGGCCCAGGCGCCCCCCACCCCCACCCCCCCACGCTGCACCTCCCGGGGGACGGGCCCGGCCGCGGACTCGTCTAGTCACTGCTCCGCAAGCTGGGCAAGAATGTACCTGTGCGTGCTGGCAAGTCATAAGGCGGCAGCGGCCGACGCTACCATAAAAGGAAACATTCCCGGCCCTTCCAGAAGGAACCGTTTTCCCAGGGCTGCCCAGGCCCCGTCCCGGGGATGGCTGGAATTCCTCTAATTGTGTGAGGAGGAGTCAGATGCTGAGCCACTGAACAACAGGAAGCAGAGGCCACAAACACACACATGTGCAGACCCACAGCCACACACGCAGATGTGGATGGGCTGCGTGGACACATGTGCACGCGGGCATGTGGGCACACACATGTGGACATACCGGTATGGGCGTGGGTGTGCACGAACACAAATACGGACGCACACACGGCGGCGTGCACAGCTGCGTGTGTGAGCGCGCACACACAGGCCCACACACGCTTCAGTTCCCAATGCTAAACCCCCACACGGCGCGACCTCCGTGCACTTCGCCATCTCCAGTCCCTCCTCCCTGACCCTTCACCCCCGATCCCTGAAGCATCAGTGTCCACACAGCCTAAAAGGAAACACTCCAATGCTCTCATTTTATAAAGAAGCCTTAATTCACTTTGCCGGAATATTCTTTTGGGCAAATGCTTTTGCAGAGAAAAACTGATGGAGGGCTCCCTCGTCTCCTCAGCTATTGTCCCCATCTGTTGGTGCCTCAAACCCACTGGCCTGCAGTGAAGGACGCTGTGGCCCCGTAAGTCTGGAAAGATCTTTTCAGTTCTTACAGTGTCTTTGGGTGTGTTATCTTGCGGTCTCACAGGCGGAGGCCATGGTTGAGGGACAGACCCAGGTTTGCATGTGTCTCTTCCCATACTGCTTCTGGATGTGTTCCTCAGCTCAGAAGCTCTCCCGGGGACTGGGACAGTTAGAATTCTCAGCAACCAGGAAGCTCGTCGCCTGACTCAGTTTACTCTGCCAGACCCCCGATGCATTCCAGCGGGGACCCTCCTCAACACCCACTCTACTCTGTAAGACCTGCCCCACGTGGTAACCTTGTGGCACACCGACTCTCCAGAATTCAGGATGCTCTGGGTTTTGTGTGCGTGCGTGCGTGTGTGCGTGTGTGTGTGTGTGTGTGTGTATTTATTTTTGAGAGAGAGAGAGAGAGAGAGACGGAGGGACAGACAGAGCACAAACAGGGAAAGGGCAGAGAGAGAGAGAGGGAGACACAGAATCTGAAGCAGGCTCCAGGCTCCGAGCTGTCAGCACAGAGCCCGACGCGGGGCTCGAACTCACGAACCATGAGNACACCGACTCTCCAGAATTCAGGATGCTCTGGGTTTTGTGTGCGTGCGTGCGTGTGTGCGTGTGTGTGTGTGTGTGTGTGTATTTATTTTTGAGAGAGAGAGAGAGAGAGAGACGGAGAGACAGACAGAGCACAAACAGGGAAAGGGCAGAGAGAGAGAGAGGGAGACACAGAATCTGAAGCAGGCTCCAGGCTCCGAGCTGTCAGCACAGAGCCCGACGCGGGGCTCGAACTCACGAACCATGAGATCATGACCTGAGCCGAAGTCGGACGCTCAACCAATGGACTCACCCAGGCGCTCCAGGCTGCTCTGTTTTGACTGAAGTCCTTATTTGGGCCTATGGGGACTGAAGGCTTATTGAAAACTGCCTTTCCTTCTGCCACACCAGGAAGCAGACAGACAGACAGGAACCCCATGGCCCAGAACGAGGGGAGTGCACCCATCAGACAACCGAGTTCTGAGAAACAGATTTCCCGCTGGGATGAAGGCATTAGCCTGAGTGTGGACCCTGACCTTCTTCTGCCCAGCCCCTAACTTGGGGGCCGTTGAGCTCCAAAAAACTCTATAGTGGACTTTCCATCAGATAAAATCTTGAATTTCCAACTTGAAGAATAGGAGCTAGATACCAGAGCTGCTTAGGTGGTGGAGACAGGGTTCCTCGGAGCACACTTAGACAACTACTCTCCGTGTGCCTGGAGCCCTGACTATCTGATTTCCACTCTGCACTCTCTCTGGAGATGCCTGGCCCCTGCACCTCTTGGAGTCGGAGGCCACGGCCTCACCAGCAGCGCTGCTCTAAGGACTGAATGACGAGGGTGCCTGAAGCACGTGGTACACAGCACAGGCACCTGGAAACGTTGTCCTTAATGACCCCAGGCCCTTTGCACCTCCACTGTGCACCCTCCACAGAACCACAACAAAAAAGGTTCTAAGTAACATGTTCAGTGGTGAGGCCATTCCATCTACCAATTTTATTTTAAACCCAAAATGCCCAAGGCCTTTCAGAGCTGATACAGACCTCGAGCTCCCGGACAGGTGTTTCCAGCCAGCCCACTCAGGTGGAGTGAGGGAAAGCCTGACCACAGGTATTTCACTCCAGGTATAGACTTCTGCTAGGGGGCTGGATCGCTCACTTCCTCAGTGAGAGGAACTGCGATTCTTGTCCATAAAAGGCCAAAAAGACTTGCAGAGCGGTGACATCAGCCCCGACAGGAAGTACAGAAGGAAGAGAAAGGGCCGGGTTCACCACCAGCCGCTGCCGGGACTGACTCATCAAACGCTCATGGAGCGAAGGGCTCCCAGGGTTCCGGGGCGGCTGCTCCAGGGGGCACACCTGGGAGCGCCCTGCCCTGGGGACCCGTCTTCAGGCTCCTTGAGCAATGGCGATGGGCCAAGAAAAAGGGAGAACAGCGCCCGCATGAGGTGACCCGTGACCAGCAGGCATAAACACTCCCCTACCACGGCACGCGCCCATCACGGAAACGGCGCACGGAGCCCAGGGTGGCTCCCCACGTGAACCCTGCTGAGTGCCACCTGGGACAGGAAGACTCAGGCCGCCCGGCACAAAGGCCGGGACTCCAGCGTTCGTTATCACAAGACCCCGTGAGTGTCGGGCCCTCAGGGGCCACGGTGCACGGCCTTTCACCAGGTGTGAAACGTCCAAGCTCAGAACCTGGGGGCTGGGAAGGCCCTGGGGAGCATCTGGTTCAAACACATCTGTCTAGAGGTCAGGGCACGGAATCCCAAGAAACTCGACTACGGTGTCAAAGTCACATGAGCTGGGCCAAGAAGCCAGGCCTTGGGGTGTCCAGTTCTGCCACCTGGACACTTCCTACAGGGCAGATGCTCGGCCTCCAGCAGACCTGCCCCAGTGCCGCGGGGAAGGAGCCGCCCACTCTCCCAGGAAGGCTTTCGGGGGCCAAACTCATCCGGCACTTTCTCCAAGGCCAGCCCCTCACGAGCTTGGGTTACAGGTGCTTGGGAGGCAAGCAGAGAGGTGAGAAAAACAGAGTGATGCTTGGGGTCGGCGCAGGCCGCAGACCGATGCCGAGCGTCAGGTCCCACGTGTCACGGAGCCTCCAAGAGCCCACCAGCTAGGCCGCCACAGCCAGGGGACCCCCTCCCAGCACACAGCGTGGTCACCAGCAATGGTCTCTCCAGACCAGGGAGATGCTGGGTCAGCAGCAACCCGGCCAGAAGGCAGCTGGATGTGGCCCAGTGTCTCCACCCACACGCTGCCCCAGGTGAGACCGCGTCTGAACCCTGCCGAGGAGGCCCAGGCCCAGAACGGGTGCCTCCCCCACCAGGCACCCTCAGTAATCAGAAGGAAGCCCCAGGGACTGCACTTAACTTTCATTATGGGAGAGGGCAGGCCAGGCCCCAAACAAGGCCTCTTTCGGCCCAAAGGCACCCAGCTGCTCAGTCAGGTGACTCCGGGGCACGGGCAAGGCCAGCCAGACACCGCTGCTGGGACGCCATGTCCCTGCGCCAGGCTGCCAGGGTGGGGCTGCGGCCCAGACAGCGCTGGCACGTTTGTCGGGGTGGAGGGAAATTCTAAAGTCACACGTGAGTGCGGACAGCTCGCAAGCAAATGCCACCGGGATGTTCAGAGAGGTCAGCCAGCCTCGCTCTTAAACAGCATTCCCCTCGGGGCAAAGGAGAGACAGGCCGGGGGACTGGGCTAGGCCCACAGGAGCCCCAGTTCACAGCTCCAGTCAGGGAGGGAAGGACAACGGATACCAGGAACAAGAGGGACACCACCAGACAGAGCTCCAGGACACACCGGGCTCCACAACAGGCCTGGCTTTTAGAAATGTCCCCGTGATGAGGGACGTCTGGTCTGGTGGAGGACAGCAGAAGCGCGTGCGCTGGGAGGCCAGCGGTTATAGCATGCAGAGGTGCGTCCTGAAGAGGCCAGCGGCCCCGGTCACCTCGAGAAGGGGCAACCAAACGAAATGAAAGACGTGTTGTTAACTCTTAGGCCAGAATTTGCTCCTTGGGGCATGGCCTGTGTCCTTGGCCTTCAGCTTAGACCTTGGCCCTATCCTGTGTGTGGACCAGCTCAGGGTGGGGCCAGACCCTCAGCGAGTCACCAAGCCTGGCCCGCATGACGGCCTCAGCCCCAGCTGGCGCCGACTGTTGGCCACAAGCACACCAAGGGTCCTTGGAGTTTGTTGCAAAGGTGGACGCGGGGCCAATGGCCTTGGCCAAGACCAAAGGCATTTGACAGAAGCCACTTAGAGAATACGGACTCTCACACCTGCACACTTTCAAGCTCTCTTTCTCCTCTTTACTTTTAGAGAAGTCGTCTTGTTCTCATCTGATAGCTTCTTTCCTGAAATCGGGCAGGGGAAGGAAAGCAGCCCTTTCCCCTGAGCACACCGACGATCGGTCCTGACCGAATGGAAGACGGCTCTGCTGGAGTCTCAGAGCCTGGACTGGAGGGAACAGGAAAAGCGGCCGGTAAGCAGCATTCACAGGCAGCAGGGAGGGGTACGTCTGGGGAGGTTAAAAGCACAAGCTCAGCCATTACAGACATTGCAGGTGCCTTCTGGGTGTCTGCGGGATAGAGTGGGGTAGTGACAGTGTATGAAGCCACATCTCTGACCACCCTCTAAATTTCAGGTTCCCGGAGGGCACTTCCTTCTGGTCTCACACGGCAGGTGGCCCAGAGCAATGCCCGGAGGGCGTATGGGTTGGATGAAAAAAACTAACATGAAAAAAACTAACAAAAAAGTAAGTCTCAAGAGAGCTGAATCCTTGAAAAGGATCCATGAACCACAGATTCCTCTTCTAGAAAGAATGTTTTACAGAAATGAGACCAACAGGCATGACCAAATTATAATTAAGCAGCCTCATTCCGAGGACTGGGCTTTCCTTCTAGGGGGACCTGACCCAGCAGCTTCCTGGGACGAGCTGTAGGAAAGCGCCTCCCCGTCCAGGCTCGGGTGGGCCCAGGACCGCTTGTCACAGCGAACCCCCCCTACCCCGGGTCCCCACCATACATCAACAGAGGATCCCTTTCAGCGCCATGGGAGAGAGCCATCTCCGAGCGCATGACGTTTTCCTGAAGCCCCATGGAAGCCACGTCGACCCACGGGCCTCCTGCTGCCCACTCGGGGCCGTGGATGAGACGGGGTACGGTGGCGACCACGTCTGCCGGCGCACGCCTGTGTGCTGTGCGGCCGCTGCGGGGAAGGTGGCTTTGACAAGTCACTTCCTGCACGCGCTGCTACCAGAGCCTGAACTCTCCCGAGCTGCTCTCGGAGGAGATTAACAAGCCTGCCTGGAGGAAGCATTTGGAGATCGCATTTGTTAAGCGAGTGGGCGCGTGGAGGGAAAGAACTCAGTGCACGGAGGGCAGGGACAAGGGACGGTGCTGTCAAGAAGTGCATTTCCAGACTCCTATTTCTATCTTCAAAAGGGCACAACTACAGGCCAGGCCCTTTGTCTGGTCCCTGCAAGAACACCCCCCCCCCCCCCCCACNGGCAGGAAGGCTCAGGGAAAGCGGTCCCCAGTCAGTCAGGAACCCAAGCTGGGTGCAAACCCCGCTGCTTTTCTCCACACCACAACCTCTGGCACACAAGGCAAGTTCCTCCAAAAGCGAGGCTTATAGCAGCCCAGCAAACTGGCGTGGGCGACCCACTATGGGGACCGTGTCCTGCGTCAAAGCTGCTCCCATTAGCCCCGCCGGTCTAAGGCTAGGTGAGGCTCCCTGCCCTGTGCCAGGCTCTCTCCCTCCTCCTCAAGTTCACTCCCCTGCCTCTCGGGACCTCCTCCAGCCGGGACCAAGTCTGGTGCACAGAAACCCTATGTGTGTGGGCAGGGGGCACGTCCCCGCGGGCAGGGCCAGGAACGTGGGCACTCAGGGCCTGGCCCCAGACCTCCCTGTGGATACCGGGGCCTCTGTGTGGTGAGCTGGCTGGCACCTTCCTGCTTAAGTGGGGTCATCCCATCCGTGGCTGCCTCAGCCGCCCGTCCCGGCGCGTGCGTTCCCAGTCCGGTTTCCCTGCCCCGCGAATCACTCCCCCAGTGCTTCCCCCACTCGGCGCTGTTTTCCCTCAGAAAGGCCTTGGGAAGCAGGGAGCTCAACAGGAGCAACTGGCTGCGACAGTGTGGAGACGGAGTGGGGGGCTCCAGCCAGCCAGACACTCGGAAGTGCTCCAAACACCAGCCGGAGAGCGAGGGGCAATGGTGCCCCTGGGGGATGGGAATCAGGAGACCCCCGTTTCCAGGGCTGACTGGACGGGCAGTTACTGTTCATTTCTGGGTCCATCCCTTCATTTGCGAATCGGAGGGACCACCTTCAGATGCGAAGACACCACTAGAACCACCCGCCCCTCACCCCAGAGGTCAGTCCGCCGCTGAGGCCGCTCCGACACGCGCTGGACACTCTGGGCAGCTGCTGGGTGACCAGCCGCTTCTCCGGGCAGCGTCCGCTGAGCCGAGGAGGTGGGATTAGCCCAGAGCAAAGGGTAAATAGTTCTCAGATTAGCTTCGCCCTAGAATGAAAGCAAACCCCTGCTGCCACTTCCCCCAGACATGCTGGGAGCTCGTTAAAATACCATGAGGTCACCGAAATCGAACCGGACCTGGCATTCTACCTAATTGGCACAGAAGACATTTTCTGCTTTCGCTGGGGAGAGACATGAGCTCGAGTCAGATTCTTTAACTGGTCAGTTAAGAAGATGCACACAGCCTGACCCCCAGAAGGAGAGCCCGGAAGGCCGGGTCCACGGGGACAGGAGTGCCACTTCTCAGCCGCAGCACACCTTGAACACAGTGTGTGTTGCTCCTGCCCCGGGACGTGCCCTCAGGCCCACAGCCCCGTCCTCTGCCCAGAAAGGGGCTTGCGCTCTGGTCCAACGGGCCTCGGCAGAATCTCTGTGGCAGGAAGAACCCATTCACGGCCACAAATTGACCAAACAGAAAAGAAGCCAGGGTTGGGGAGGGTGAACCAGCCAAGTCACCGCAACTTGAATTAAAGCCAATGTCGAGGGTTGACACGAACAAGAACAGCCGGGCACGTCTGGGCTGCGCGGTGACCGCCCGCAGACGCACACCTGCCCGCCTCCCCGGGCCCTCCCCGCCCACCGCAGGCCCCGAGCTCCCAGGGCACCTGCTGCAGCCGCGCGGCCGACGAGGCGGCAGCTTGTCCTGTTACAGCCACAGCCCCAGATGTCTGCAGACGGACCCGTCCTGTCCTCCACCTGGGCCGCCAGCCTCCTGCGCAGCGGAATGTACTAAACCTCTTGGTGTTCTGGCCCTTTCTACCTCCTCTCTCCATGGACTAACTCAAGGTGCCCAGTGCTGCCACGCCCCGTCCGTGCCTGGGGCAGACGGCACTAATCTATCCCAGCCGTCCTCGGCATGGAGTCTTGGATCCCTGGCAAGCCGGGGCACCGCTGACCCACAGAAGGTGACACTCAGTCAACCCAAACTCAGTCCGGTGGTTCTCAAGCGTGGGCAGTGCTGCCCCCCGGGGAACATTTAGTAGCAAAGTCTGGGGACATCTCTGGCTGTCACAATGGAGAGGGAGGGTGCTGCTGGCGTTTAGTGGGGAGGGGCCAGGCTGCTGCGAGACACCCACGATGCACAGGACAAGCCCCCTGCCCCCAAGAGAGGATTACCCGGCCCCAAAGGCAAGAGTTGCCAAGTTTGGGAAACCCTGGCTCACTGACGAACAGGTGGAGCGACCGTAGAACTGATCATCCAAACTGGGCTGCTCTTGAAAGTGAAAATGGACACCACTAATACTAACTGCAGGACAGGAGGCTGACGTTAGGACTCAGGCAAACCAGGGCATTTAAGAGATGAAACACAGGGAGGTCCCAGGAACAGGCAAAGAGCCCATCTCATAGAAGTCCCCGGACAAAGCCACCAACTACCGCATTTGGCAGAACAAATGCTAGCAGGTCATAAGCCACAGGCAGCTCAGGGAGGAAACCTGTGTCTAGTTCCTGTTTAGAGAAAAAGCAGAAGAGGAACTGTCTGGCTGTGCCTTTTAAGAGGTGAGTAGCAGAGAACAACCCTGTCTTCCCCCCAAAGCCAGTGCCAAGGCGCTCAGCTCCTCAGAGCCCGCTGACCCCCGGGTACCACTGTCCATAGTTAACTCCTGTTAATTAGTTTTCTGCTCCAAGAACAAGAGACCTGTGGCTAACTGGTTTGCGGGTCGGCTGTGCCCAATGAGAAGGGACTCGGAAATGTCCTCATCAGTCACCACAGGGGCTGAGGGCTAGTCCAGCGTCACCCAGAAGGTGAGGGGAAACCTCTCAGATGGAGGGTTAGAAATTACGTGGACCCTGAACTCTCACAGATGGTTAAAAAGAAGCACCGAGGCCCCCGGCTTCCCAGGCCTGCAGTGGATTGGCATCCCTCATCTCCAAAGGATGAAACGCCCACCCACTCACTCTCCTCATTTGGGGAGCCCCCTGCTTCCTCTATCAAGGCCATTCCGTTACGGCCAAAACTTCCCGGTCACCACAAAGGAAGGCTCCAGCCTTCTAAACATCCCTTTCTTTCTTTTTTTTTTACAAATAGTTTATTGTCAAATTAGTTTCCACATAACACTCAGTGCTCCTCCCCACGAGTGCCCTCCTCCATGCCCATCCCCCCTCCCCCCATCCATCAGTCCTCGGTTTTTGTCAGCATTCAAGAGTCTCTCATGGTTTGCCTCTCCCCCTTTCCCTCTCCATTTCCCCCCTTCTTCTCCCCCTTGGTCCTCCGTCAAGTTCCTCCTAATCCTCCTATACGTGCAAACATGATATTTGTCCTTCTCTGCCTGACTTATTTCACTCAGCATAACACCCTCAAGGTCTTTTTGTAAGTTATCTCCAACCTACGGAGCTGACTTTTGCTCCCCAAATTTTGTTGTTGTTGGATAAAAACTGGACAAACCTCTTTAGGAAGGAATCACACGAGCTGTCGGAAGAAAGGCTGCGAGTCCAGTTCTAAGGACTCCCACCTGTGGGCACCACGGCCCCCATCATGACATTGCCCTTGCCGTAACGGCTTGCCTGACAGTGAAGGAAGCCTGCGCGCTAGAAAACCGCTCAAATCCAGGATCCAGGTGTGGGAACGTGCCCTGCTTCCACAGCGCAGAGCTCAGGGAGACCCCGGGGTGAACTTGCACCCGGCCAGTTAAGACAGCGAGGAGGGCACTGACTCATAGCCTCTAGAGATACAGACTCAGGCTCTTCTGGAATCTCACAGAATGTTCTCCCACCAGACTGCTTTAGTTAGCACTTTAAAACAAGACATCCTACTTTAAAACGAACGGGCTGGCTTCCTCAAGAAGTTTTCATAGGCATAAACATAAGCCAAAGGCTGGGTCAAGCTTGTACATGCTGCATACTTCATCAGGCTCGGCAAGGAAAGGCCTTCCCCACAATGCTATGCACACGATACAACACAGACCCAACGCTGCCACTTCAAACCGCACTGCCACCGATAAAACTACTAATATGAGGTTCTCTATCACCACTCCCCGGCTTCGTCACAAAGTGTAAAGAAAAAAAAGCATGCACGTGCATGCGGATTTGGAAAAGCACAATCAGTGTGAGGTATGGGAGCACAGCCCCACCTAGAAATTGGACTGGGACTCAGAATGACACGAGATGCCACTAGACACCAAGCCTCTGGCTGAGCTCCAGGTTATAAAGGCCACACGGGCTGTGTGTGTGTCCAGGAGGGAAAACAAAGTATGTAAGCACCTAAGTCCAATGAGGTACCACCGCATCTAGTCCATCTAGACACCCTCCCCGGGGGGCAGGAATGCTTCAGTCTGGTCTTTCCCAAGGGAAAAGGAATAGGGCACTGCCAGGCCCTATAAGCAGCTGGCATGGGCCGGGCGGCCTGGTAGGAAAGGGAGGGGGGGCCACGTAGCAGGAAAGTCAGAGGCAGGTGGGAAGCCAGTGACAAAGGGCACTGATGCTGCCGGGGGGTGGACAGTTACCTCTGGGGCCACGGAAGAGCCTTTTCGGGATTTTTCAAGATTTCGAAGCAGGGGGTTTGATCAGATTTGCATTCTAGAAAGATGAGCCTTTGGCAATAGCAGAGTGGGGGAGGGCTCTATTAAGAGTGAAAGTTAAGAGGTCACAAGGTCACAGCAGCAGCACAGGGAAAACCCCACAGAGGCTGTTAAGTGAGGTCAGGGCCAAGGGACGAAAGAGGGGAAAGGGGGTCGGAAATACGAAGAGATAAAACCTATAGAGAGTGCTGACGAACTAGAGAAAAGGAGGAAGAGAGAGAGAGGGGAGAGCAGAGGGAAAGCTGGGCCTGGGTGGCCGGGTAGACGGAGAAATGGCTGCCAGGAGCCCAGGGCCAGCACTCGCGGTGCTCCCCCGGAATGTGCCGGTCAAGCCACTCCATCAGATGGGTCGGACATCCAGAGGAGCAGCCTAGCAAGTGGGGAGGCCCTGAGGAGCACCGATGCGCGGAGGGGCGGCCAGGCACCAGGAGAAGCAGAGAGAGGGCTACACAGGAAGGAAGGGCTGTCAAAACGGGCGTCAAGATTGTCCAACACCGGGGAGAGGTTAGGTAAGACGAGAACCCGCGAGGGCTGTGGATGTGGCAACACAGAGAGGGTCCTCTTTGTCAGACAGTCTGGAGAAGTGGTGGGGCCAGCGGGGTGGGGTACTTCCTCAGTAAAGCTCCAGTGTGAGGACACAGAGAGTGGACGCAAGCCAGGGGGTGCAGAATCCAGGAGAGATTTAGTGTCTGTTTCTTAAAGATAAGAAAAACTTAAGGGTCGCCTGGGTGGCTCGGTTGGTTAAGCGTCTGACTCTTGGTTTTGGCTCAGGTCCTCATCTCAGTTTGTGAGTTTGAGCCCCGCATCTGGCTCCGTGCTGTCAGCACAGAGCCCGCTGGGGACTTTCTCTCTCTTCCCCTCTCTGCCCCTCTGCTGCTCACTCTGTCTCTCAAAATAAATAAATAAACTAAAAAACCAAAAAAAAGGAAACAAGAGAAAAACTCTAGCGTGTTTCAGATTGTGAGGAAGGAATATGGGAAAAGACGCGAAAAACGAGGAAAAGGAGCAGAAGGGACCTGTCAGTGAGGAGACTGGCACAGAGAGTTGAGAAGAAGGAGAAATTGCAGTAATTGGGAACTCTTGTTTTTTAAAGCTTCGAGAACGTTCTCTTGGCATACGAACGTGCCCTTTGGTAGCCATCGGCGTTGGCTCTCACACACTGGCTCAGAGACCCCCATGATGCACTGCGCCATCACCACTGCCAGCAATGCTGATCCAGCCCCTACCGCCCTGTGGCCGTGAACCTGGATGAGCACCTGCAAAGGTGTTCACAAGTGCAGGTGCAGGTAAAGATTCAGCCACGGGCAAGGCCACGGCACTCACCTTGCATCATACTCCTGTAGGCGGTGTCTGTGATGGCGTAGATGTGGGGGGGCATCTCGTGCCTCTTCTTGCCCTTGTACATTTCCACGATCTCCTCAGAGTAGATGGGCAGGTTCTTATAAGGATTGATGACCACACAGAAGAGGCCTGAATAGGTCTGGAGAGAAGAGCGGCAAATAGGAATGGGTCAGGCAGTCTTGATTCTCAAGGGGTTGCAAACTGGGGGGACAAAGCTATCTGCCACCGAAGGCCCAGACTCGGGCTGCGGCGAGAGCGCCCCGGGACGCCCGTGCTCTCCGTGCCCCACTCTGGCAGGCCCGCCACAGGCGCACGCACCAGCGCCATCTCCGCTCACTCAGCGAGGGTCCTGCCCCCATGGCGTGACCACGGCCGGATCTGTGCGCCAGCAGGCGGGTGCCTCGGGCAAGCGCCATGGCAAGCTGCGCAGACGGTACGAGTCCAGTGACAAAACTCAGACCCAAGGACAACAAGAGCCGTGCCTACCATCACGAGATGCACAGACACAGAAGGACTGGGCTGCCGCAGGCAGACTGTGCATAAACAGAGTACTCCTCCCTGAAGGGCTCCCAGAGGGACACGCAAGCCTCAACTTTTCCAGCGTCGGGAAAAACCTGACCAGACCTGTGGGCAAGTGTATCGCTGACCGCTCTGGCACTCAAATCCTGTATGGACATTCAATCCCTCAAAAACCAGAGGCACCTAGGCCGCTCAGTCGGCGAAGCGGCCGACTTCGGCTCAGGTCTTGATCTCGCAGTTCGTGGGTTCGAGCCCCACGTCGGGCTCTGTGCTGCCAGCTCAAGAGCCTGGAACCTGTTTCGGATTCAGTGTCTCCCTCTCTCTGCCCCTCACTCATTCATACTCTGTCTCTCTCCCTCTTTCTCTGCCCCTCCCCTGCTTATGCTCTCTCTCTCAAAAATAAACAAACATTAAAAAAAGAAAGAAAGAAAATCCCTCAAAAACTTAAAGACCATTTTCATGGCCATTGTGAGCCTTCTCCCAAGACTCGAGTTTCCTCTGAAGGGGAAGCCCAATTAGCCAATACCCTTAATGTGAAGCACCCAAAAAAACACCCAACACTCCAAGTTTGACTTGATGGGATTACAATCTGACCCCAGAGTCAAATGTCCTGAGTTCCAATCCCAGCAAGGGCAAGTTTCTTAGCTGCTCTCTCCCTCCATTTCTCCATCTGTAAAACGGGGACAGGCAGACCGCATGCCTCACGGAGCACTGATCAGGACTGGCGCGGCACCCAGCACGGCCTCGGAGAGCTCCGAGCATTTCAGGAAAGCAGGGTCCGGTGGCAACTGTCCAGACAGATCCGTCTGTCTTCAGCAGCTCAAGGTAAATTCGCATGAACTTGTGACTACTAATTCTTTTTCTAATAACCTGCTCCTTTGTCTTCCAAGATCCTTCTCCCCAGCCAAAAAAAAGGGAAAAAAAAAAAAAAAGATGATTCTGAACGAGCTGGGCATGCCTCCTAAGACCACCCAGGTGACAGGTGCTCAGATGGGGGAGGCCGCAGCCCAAGGCCCCTCTTCCGAGGACAACGCACCGCAGGCCCAGCGGCAGCCATGCGAAGCCGTGATACACACACACCTGTAGCCCTGACTCTGCTGAGTGACAGCCGAAAGCCCCAAGGCAGCTGATGGCAAAGCTGGGAGCACCCCTCGGTCTCCCCTTCCCCCGGCCAGACCTCCCTGGTCAGAGGTCAGTTCTCTGAACTCCTATCTTTTTGTTTTTCTCATGACAAGTAGCCTCCACCCTCACCGTCCATGGCTGTGCCCCTCGATCCAATAGCAGCCAACACCTACGAGGCACTGGGCTATGTGTCCACCCGGCCCCTTCCAGGCCCGCCCTGTCCGCTCCTGCCTAAAGGGAAGATGGCCTGTGGCCGAACCCCAAGACAGGCTCCACACAGGAACCAGTCGGGAGGACAAAGCCCTTCCCAGCTGTGGCCAAGGGCTGTGGCATGTGGACTTTCCAAACAGAAGTTAAAGGCTAAAAGCAGAACTCCGGGGGAGCCTGTGTGGCTCAGTCGGTTGGGCGTCCGACTCTTGATTTCGGCTCAGGTCATGATCCCAGGGTCGTGGGATCGATCCAGCCCCGCATCGGGTTCCTGCTGAGCATGGAGTCTGCTTAAGATTCTCAGTCTCTCTGCCTCTGCTCCTCTCCCACTCATGCACATGCTCGCTTGCTCTCTCTCTCTCTCTCTCAAATAAAATAAAAATAAAAGCAGGGCTCCAGAGGGACCCAGTAACCTACAGTGGCCTGTGGAGAATGGCAGCCAAGTTTGGAAACGACCAAGGGCGTCTGGCTGCCTCTTCTGTAGGGAGGCGGGGACTTGGGGCCCTCGATTTTCTTTCTTCCTGGGATAATCAGTCATTTGTTTTCCCTCCAACGACTCTTTCACAAGGGACCAGGAAAGCTCTGAAGCAGAGAAGGCCACACGTGGTGTTGGCCGCCTGCGGTGCGGGTATCACAGGAAGACAAGAGGAAGTCGGGGCACTTCTGGTTTTTCCTCCATGGGACGGTCGGGCAGGGAGGAGATACAAGGCTGGGGAGCAATGAGATCATCCAGGAGCTCAGAAACAATCGGGCTCTGTTCCTGGGGGTTGAGAAAACCCACACTCTAGGAACTCGGCCCGATGAAAGCCAAGGACGCATGGCCACACTTTTAGGGCGTGCCTCGGAGCCAGATGTTTGCAAACAGCTGGTCGTGACAGCAGAAGGGGACTGGGGTTCCCGGGACAAGGCTTTCTGACAGCTGGGCAGGCAGAAGGTCCCATGGACGCCTCTCTCCAGAGGGCTTTGGAGACTTCTGGGTGAATCCCATCAAGCCAGCAGCCGTGAGCCCGGCAGCTCAGGTGGGAGGAAGGAGATCTGACGGCGAGCCTCCCTCTCGATGCTCGCGGAGGCGCGGACTCCGAGCAAGTGGCTTTGCTCCCACACGGCCACGCCAGGGAGCTGCTCCATTCACGGGCCACAGAGGCTCTTTGTGCCCAGCCGCCCCCTGTCCCGGGCCCCCCCCCCCCCCAAGGAAACAGACAGAGCAGCTGCGCGCAGGATTAGCCACGCTGCCCACAACGCCAGGAGAATACGCTGCATGAAGGCTCCCTGGTCGCAGTGTGGAACGTCGTGTGCAGGGGGGCTGACTGTGAATGAGGTGGCACCCCCCGCCCAGCGGCTCTGCTCCCCCCACAGCTCTGCACCTGCTGGGGTCCCCGTTAAGGCGATGGCAGAGACAACCAACTTCTCTTCTGGGGATGATGCTTAGGGAGAGGCTGGTCTGAGGCACACGGGAGGCGGCAGAAACAGGAGCGAATGCCCCCAACCAGAGTCCTGCCTGCCTCCAGAGGGAAACCCTAACAGAGGAAGGGTGAAGCAGCCGTCCCTGAACCCGCTTCACTAACATTTCCCTTTGTGGGAGAGAGGACCGTCTGCCGCCAGCTGATGCAGGCGAGCGCGGGGCCCCCCCACACAACACACTCAGCAAATCCCTAAGCAGGACTCGGGCTGAACAGAGACACCAGTCAAGGCCACACAGCGCAACAGCGACCTTCACTTAGAGCAAACGGCAGCAGCTGCGCAGTCTGGACCCTGCCATGAGCTGGGTCACACATGTCTCGCGAGTCCTCGCCTGCGAGGAAGTGAGGCTCCTCGAAGCCACAGCGTGCGGTCGGGAAGGGATCTGAGCCAGGTCCTGGAGACCCCAACTGCCGTGGCCTTCATCGCCCTTCACCGAGCAGAGCCCATGTCAGCTCAGGGGCACAGCAGAGTAGGCACGATCTCTATGGAGCCTGCCTAGGGGGCATCCCACTCCCAGGCGATAGGCCTCGTCTGCCCCAACAGACAAATGATGCTTCCTTAAAGGCCCCTTGTTTTTCTGCAAGTCGCCAATGCTGAATTTCAGCTGTTAGCATCCCTAGAGACAGGGGCTTTTAATTCTGTCCATACAATATTCTCACCAAGGAAGAGAAAGCGGGGCTGAGGGTCAAGAAACCCGAGCTCCAGTCTCAGGCTAGATGACCCCGCACTGGGCTCTTGTCCTCTCTGGGCCTCGGTTCTCCCCGTATTAACAGGTTGGGCTAGGCTGGCCGACAAAGGACTTTTCCAAGAGGACCATTCTGTGTCTCTCCTTTCTGGTAGGTCCTGACTAACCAGGCCCATTCCCAAAGGGTGGTGCCCCATGGCAGGAAACAAGAACCTCACGATCATGGACCAACTTAGCCATGAGCAAGGTAGCACAGCCCCGGCACGCGGCTGCCGCGCTCAGGGCTTCTGGGCAATCCAAGGTGGTCTGTGGCCTCACAGAGGGCTCTGGCACGCAACAGGGCACTCAGAAGGACCAGTTCAGGACAGCAGGGCAAGTGCCCTGTGGAAACACATGAAGTCACCTGAAACTGGATAGAGATAAAATGGCCGACTCTTTGGGGGCCACTCGTCATCCCTGGACCAGAATGAGCCCCGCGCCTCCTTGTGATCACTGCATATGTGATCACGAGCCAACCCCTGGGTCTGAGGCTCGGTCTTCCCATCTATGAAATGAGAGGGGTGTAAGAATCTCAAGTTGTTTTCTTCCTCCAATTCAAACAAATCTTTTGAGAACCGTTTTATTTAGCTCTGAGACCACGAAGGCCAAGGTAAACATAGCAACACACCTAGACAAAGAGCTACTTTAGGAATAATAAGAGCCAGATACTTCTTCCCTACCTGGGACAAAACTAGAAGGAAACAGCTTGGAAAGTGAGCAGAAGATATTAGAAATGAGAAAGAGCTTTGGTGACCCTAGGACTGTACGATCTTGCAGCCCACTACACGGGAGAGGGAAAAACGCTATGGTGATGAGCTGTCTCTCTGCACAGGCAGTCCTGAAAAGCCAGAAGAAAGGGAAGGGACTGCGCCTTCTCTGCACGCCCCAGGCCCTTTACACATGCTGTTCTCTGGACGCTAAGCCTGGCATGGCCGGGGCACCACCGAGCTGCACGGACTAAAGGTTCAAGTGCTCATCTCCACTCAAAGCACATGTCCCAGGGAACTAAGCCACACCCACAGCCTCTAAAAGAACAAGATGGGAGAGGTTCCAAAGAAACTGGGCAAATGGGAGGTGGAAGGGGACCAGGGGGTGCAGGAGGAAGGAGCAAGGCAGGAAACCAGGGCATGGCAGTCCCCTACTTTAGAAGGAACTATCCTTCCTGTCCCCACCAAGACTGAGCACCAGGGCCCGTGGGCGGGCGCCCCCCCCAACACACGTCATGATGTTCTCCCTACGTGTGATCTAAAACAGGCTTCCTGTTGCGTGTTGGGCTATGCAGAGGAAAGGTGACATAACACTGCGAGAACGTTCCTTTAGGATGCTCGAGTAACAAAGCCAGAGGATGTCACCTTGGCTTTCTTTGAGCCGCCTGGCCCCAAACTCCACCCCCCCCCCCCCCCGGCGGGCCCC
>NW_027529624.1:5976903-6002071 GCF_008692635.1 Crocuta crocuta
CCCCCCCCTGCCCCAGGTGCCCCCAAACTTCCCTCCCCCCGCCCCAGGTGGGCCCCAAACTCCCCCCCTCCAACCCACCCCAGGGCCCGCCCTGAACTCACGTAGATTAGCCCTGAGTAGTAACGCTCCTTGAGATTGTGCAGCACTGAGGCTTCGTTGAGGCACGTGAGCTCGGCCATGTCCTCCACCTTGGAGAACTTGGGCGGGTTCATCTTCTGGATGTCATCCTTGTTCACCTTCACCTTCTTCCCGTTTTCCACCAGCTCCACGATGGCCTCCTCGCCCACCTCCTCCTTGAGGCTGGCGGGCTCAAAGCCACTCTTGTCGGAGGGCACCCACACCAGCTTCTTGGCTGCCCAGTCGGCCTGGGCCAGCGGGTTATTGATGAAGTTTTTATCCACATAGAGATACTTATCGGCTGCTTGCTGTGCCATGGTGACTTACGCCCAGGACCTGCGTGATAAACAAGGGCAAAACGTCAGACACACACGACCTCGGTCCAGCGAGGGGCGCCGAACACCTCGTATCTTTGCAAACGGTGCAGCCCAAGAGCCCAGCAAAACATATGCAACTGGGTTGTACAACTGCCAGAGTTTAACTGCTCTCCATTCCCGGGGAAAAGATGTCCGTGACTGAAAACACAAGCTGGTGTCAGAGCTTTGTGAGCAATGAACGGTAAGGGGTATCCTAGGGTACATCCACAACCAAGCAAATCTACAAACTACCGCTGTGCCGGATGAGGAGTGTAACTTGAGTCTCAAAGGCAGATGCCACTGTAGTCTCTGCGCTACACCTGCCAAGGCAGGAAAGCTCCTGCACAGTTTAAAAGGTCTTTAATTAGCACCCCCAAAAGTGCGACCACATGTAACAGAAGTTGCCAGCTTAAAAAACTTTTTATTTCACGCAGTTCAACCAAGAGAAAACAAACGAACAAATACCGTGTGGCCAAGAGATGTTAATTCTGTCTTGATAATGCAGCCCCCACAGAAATAAGGCGAGAAGAAAAGAAGTCAGGCTCCAGGAAATATCATGGGCGGCGAGAGCACCTCCCTCCCGGGGCTCTAACGCGGACGGCACCCCTCACCATTTCTGTCCAGGAGAACTTAAGCACGTGCGTGTCTGCTTTCTTCCCCCCAAAACTCATTTGCAAAATAAAGATGAAATAAGAGCCCCTCACACCTGTGTGGTTTCATGGTTTATGAAACGCTTCCGCGTGCACTTTGGCCCTTTGCTGCCTCCAAGGATCCGCGTCCTAACGCCGCAGAGGGGGCAAGAAACGTGCTTCAGCCCATGTCACAGACGAGGGGACGGGAGCCTCCTGGAGGTTCAGGGGCTTGTCGCCCGGGGAGGACTCAGGACTCCTGGACCTGTGGCCTTTCCACAGTTACCGCAGTGCTTATTCCTGCCCACAGGCTCGGGCTGGGGCCCGCTGGGAGGGCAGCTGCCATAGGTAAATGGAACGCAGGACTCCGACACCATGGTCTGAGACGGAGCCAGCCCACGGCCACCGGAGGAGCAGCCCAGGAGCTCACTGTCCTGCTCACGGCACAGGAAGGCCTTTCCCTTGTGAGGTCAAGGCCCCCTCCCCAGACTGGAGGTTTGCAACAGAGAGAACAAAAGGAAAAGTCTGGGCCGCCCAGGCCTTATCTGGGCTCATTAAATGCTTTCCAGATCAAGACTAAGGGGCTCCGCTGGACACGCTCCAGGAAAAGGGGTTGTTTTCCAGGAAATCTGCTCGCTCCCCACCCCCCACAGGAGGGAAGGCAAGTCCAAGGAACAGAGCCTGGCAGCCTCCCCAGCAAGCCCAGCCGGTGGCTTTGTTTACATTCCCAGCCAAGCAAACCCCCCACAGCCCCCACTTGGGGGACCAGAGCACCGTCCACCTGCAAGGACCACCCTCTGAGAGAAAGCAGGGCCCAGAGTGAGGCAGCAGCCCATAATGCAGGAAGAGACGGCTCGGCCCCACCTTCCATGTGGGGCTGGGGTCTAGACCGGCTGCAGTGCCCGAGATGTGCCAGCTTACTTCCGGCCGCCCTGGCTCCCACATCGGCCGGGCCATTCAAGCAAATCGAAGGCTTCCCTCCACCAGAGTAAATCCCAGCTGTCCTGTCCCCCTCTGCCACCCATGTGACCACTGGCCAGGTAGCCTCCCACAACCAGTCTCCCCATCATGCCAATGCCCTGCCCGAGAACTGGCGAGGACCATAGGGCACAGCTTCGTAGGCTGCTGGGTCTCAACCTTTTTGCAGAGTTCAAACCCAAAATGGACCAGTCTCCCATCCGTATGCAAGAAGGGATTCACTTGGACCCTTTCCCCCCAAATCCTCAGTCCACCGTTGGTTAAGAGCTCTCCTAACCCAGCCAGGCAAAGACACCTGAGGATGTGACACGCCCTCTTACGCGATCCCTCCAGGTAGAGGAGGGAAAGGGGGACAGTCATGAGGTACCTAGTCTGCCAACATCAACGTCACGTAACCATTAATTACTCTGCAAAAGAGTTTTTATTATCCCCAATTTATAAAGGAGGACACAGGCTCAAAGTGGGCAAGTGACTTGCTCAGAGTCGCCCCATCCAGCCCTGGGTCCACCGCACCAGACCCCCAGCCTGGGGTCTTCCTCGCACACTCGTGCCTGGGGTCCCACAGAAGAAGTCAGGCTGGCACTGAAGCTGGATTGGTCGATAAGTTGAGCGGGACACAGGGAGTGAGGCAGAATACATTCCACAGCGGTCAACACACATTGACCGAGCACTACGAGGCCAGGCAGGGAGGCAGGGAGGCAGGGAGGCCGGGGGGGGGGNCTTCTCACCCTCCTGGTCTTCCGCAGGTGGGTATGCGCTGGAGGGCCATGACCATGGCACCCACCGACAGGGGGCCACTCCCCTGGCCCCTCGTCCTGCCCTACCTTCAGGCCTCAGTGGCAGAGAAGGGGGACTTATGGGGCAGCACCGTCCCAATGGCCAGCAGAGACCTGGAGGCCAAGCCGCACTGCCTGTAAGAGAGGGGGGCACGCTGTGTCCACCTCAGAGCTACACCAACACAGGGGACCACGCCTCTCTGCCTCTGGGGGTGCCAAGTACACAGGTGAGCCTCGGTACCCTATCTCTGAGCAGAACTTTTCATGAAACTCAGCTGAGCTGTGTTTGGCCTGGCCAAGGACAGAGCTGGAATGACGTGGGTTATTAGCAGCAGTGCCAAGATCAATACACGGGTTGGACGGTGGGGGGCAGAGGTCACCACAAACAATGGGGTTGATTAAAGCCCTCCCACCAGCGCAAACAAGGATATTCACATTCAGCGGCCGGAGCTGAGCTCCGGTACCCACCTGAATCAGGTGGGGGGCCCGGGGCCCGGCAGCAGCTGCCCCGTGTGTGGCCAGGAGGGCTGCCAGCAAGGCACACCAGGGAAGGCTCCCCTCTCAGGATGCAGATGGACAGAGCCGTCACTGTCAAGAGCCATTANGCCAGGAGGGCTGCCAGCAAGGCACACCAGGGAAGGCTCACCTCTCAGGATGCAGATGGACAGAGCCGTCACTGTCAAGAGCCATTAGAAATGAAAAGGGGGGAAGGAAGGAAGGAAGGAAGGAAGGAAGGAAGGAAGGAAGGAAGAAAGAAAGGGAAAGAAAGAAAGAAAGAAAAAGGGGGAAAGAAAGAAAGAAAGAAAGAAAGAAAGAAAGAAAGAAAGAAAGAAAGAAAGAAAGAAAGAGAGAAGGAGAGAAGGAGAGAGGGAGGGAGGAGGAGAAAGGGAAGGACAAACAGACGGAAGGAAGGAAGAGATGAAAAGGGGCCACGCAGGAGGAGGGGACACGCAGGAGGCATGTGGCCACGTCTCCCCTTCCCAGCCTGGGACCACACTAAACGGCCCCTTTTGTAAAAACTATACATATTATAACACTTTTCAACATGAAAGTAAAATATCCCCATAAATTCCTGAGATCCTCCCCCCCAAAATCAGTTTTCGCTTTTTTTAATGTTTATTTATTTTTCAGAGAGAGAACAAGAGCGAGCATAAGTGGGGAGGCGCAGCGAGAGGGGGACACACAGAATCCAAAGCAGGCTCCAGGCTCCGAGCTGTCAGCACAGAGCCTGACGCGGGGCTCGAACTCATGACCTCAGATCATGACCTGAGCAGCAGTCGGACGCTTAGCCAACAGAGGCCCCCCGGGCGCCCCAGTTTTCTCTTTTATGGTCCTTCTAGTCCTTGTCCATAGAAACACCTGAGACTCTTCATTATCACAGCCAAGAGCATGGTGTTTCACACTGTGGATTCTTCCCGTTTGTTACAACCACTTCCCCGCCGGGCCGTTAGTTTGCTTGCCATTTTTCTCCAACTGCTTCATTTTGCAGGCGACTGAGGCAGAGCCTCTGAGAGGGAAGTCATCCCACCTGGACACGCAGCCGGGCCTCCCTGAGAAACACTTTTAATAGCTGCATGATATTCCCAAAGTGATTTTTTTTTCTTTTTTAAGCCAGCACATAGTAGGTTTTTTCCTCGTATGGTGGACCACCTTGAGATCAATTCCCAGCGGCGGAGGTACTGGCTCGGAGGAACACCCAGGCATTGTTATGCCCCAGAGAGGGCTGGTCAAAATGTTTTCCCAGAGGGGCTGGTTGGCTGGCGGGCACGCTTCTGTGAGCGGTGCACCCACGCGGCGGCCACCACATTAGGAAAACCGTCTGCAGAAAAAAGTCCGGTGGTTCGGGTTAGGGGACCTCGGGAAATTCTGGAAATCCGTGGCACTCGCAGGCCAGCAAGGAGTTAAGGAAAGAGAAGGCAGCTTTCCCCACTGGAGATCAGATCCGGCAGAGGCCGGCCCTTTCCACACTGGCTTCCTGCGGGTGCCAGCCCAACGCCAAGAAACCCAAGTAGTTGCCTTTTTAGGCCATAATCGAGAGGACACGACCAGAGGCTAAATTAGGACTCGCAGGAAATGATGAAACTGAAAGTAAATAGGTTGACCAAAAACCTCTGCTTTCAACCCAAAATGTAGTTCCTTGATTATCTGCCTTCTCCCCTTGCCCCTGAACATCCAGTTGGACCTTTTACTCTTTCCTGTTTTCCCAAGGACCCCTTTTCCCCCCAACCTTCCCGCCCTTCGCTGGTTCTCTTTTTAGTTACTTGTGTACTTGTTCGGGAAAGGAAGGGCGAGCCCCTAAAAGACAGAATTTATTCTACTGGGAGCTTCTCCGTTCCTAGACAACAAGGGTTTATGTAAAGCCATCCATGGCCAAGTTCTAGGCCTAGAGCTTCAAGTCCTCCCAACCCGTCGCAAAGCTACCCCGGAGGAAGGCCTGTGAATAAGCTCTCCATTGTCTCCATCCCCGTAGGCGAGGGGAATGAGGTCCACACCGGTCACAAAACCCAGGTTCAAACACAGATCCATTCGGCTTCCACCCCAACTACCTTGCCTGTGAGCTCTCGGGTGCTCGCTCGGGAGAAAACACCAAGCCGCCTCTGGTCAATGAAGCAAACCAGGGACAGGACGCCAATCGTGCCAACTCGAAGCTGCAAGCCCCACCTCCTGGTGCTGCCCTGAACCAGGACCACTGCCCACTCCCGTCTTAAACTGCTGGCACTAAAAGAAAGGTTAGGGGTCTGACCTTGGGTGGGCTGTTTCCGTTCTCCGAGCCAAGGTTCCCGTTCAAAGACCCAGTGGGCTCAACTCAGACACCGGAAGCCTGTTCCAGGGTAATCACGGATGTTTTATAGGAAGCTCCTCTGATCGTCTGTGCCCCCACCCCCACCCCAGAGGGCACAGGTAAACGTGTCTTTTCTCTTTCTTCTTACAGCCATTGCTTTTGAGTTACTGAAACTTTTTTTTTTAATGTTTGTTTATTTTTGAGAGAGAGACAGAGCATGAGTGGGGAGGGGCCAAGAAAGGGAGACACAGAATCTAAAGCAGGCTCCAGGCTCCGAGCTGTCAGCACAGAGCCTGACGCGGGGCTCGAACTCACAAAACCGTGAGGTCCTGACCTGAGCCGAAGTCAGACGCTTAACCGACTGAGCCACCCAGGTGCTCCGAGTTAGTGAAACTATTAAGGTGCCAGAGTTCTACTGTTACCAAAAGGTTCTATGAAGGCAGCTGCTAAAATAAAATCGAAACTGTCAAACCCTGGGGGCTCCTGGTGGCTCAGTCCGTTAAGCGCCCGACCTCTTGATTTTGGCTCAGGTCACCATCTCACGATTCGTGAGTTCAAGCCCTGCATCGATCAGGCTGTGCTGACAGAGCAGAGTCTGCTTGGGTCTCGGTCTGTCTGTCTCTCTCTCTCTCAAAAATAAACGAACATTGAAAAAAGAAAGAAATTGTCAACCCCCTTAGATTTACTTATTCAATAAACTAATACACACTGAAGGTCTATATGCAAAAACATCATGACAAAGGTATAACTAAAGGACCCAAGGAGTTTATAATGTGGTGGGATGACAGGACAGACACCCAGGCCACTAGTTCAAGTGCCAACCTGGGCAGTGCAGCCTGGGCAAGCGGACAACAGGCAGCCTCTTCGGTCTTCTTCTGTCCTGCGCGCTGCTGCGTAACAGGCGCCTGATACTCAGATGTGCCGTAGCGACGAAGAGGAAGCATTTGTTCTGTGGCCTTGGGCGCATGCCACCTCTCTGACTCAACTTTGCCTGCTGTCTTCCCTCGCTATCGAGGCTGTTTATTTACTTCAACATATATTCCTTAAGTGTGCACAGCAATGGGACAGGACGTCTGTCGCTGTCGGACATCTGCTGTGGAGGGGAGAACCACGCCAACAGCCAGCTCCAACACAAGACTCAGTGAAGGACGAAGGAACGTGTAACTCGCTGCAGGAACAGAGAGGAAGGGGTCATTCGGTGGAAAACGCAAAGCACCAGGGAGTTTCAGGGACGGGATGGCCTGTACACTGGGTCTTAGAGGAGGAGATGAGAACTGGTGGGGGAGGGGAAGAGTCGGTAGAGGAAGGAGGATTCCAGGCCGAGGGAGAAGAGGGGGCGGTGTCTCGTGAACCGTAAGACGATGTGATCAGTTGAGGTAGGGCTCCCTAGCCTCGGTGCCCTGAACATTTGGGGCCACGTAACCCTTTGCTGTGGGGTGTGTCCTATATGTACTGAAGGAGGGTTAGCACCATCTCTGGCCTCTACCCACTAGACAACAGTAGCATTCTGCTCCCGGTTGTGATGACCAAAAATGTCTCCACAAACTGCCCAGGAGGGGGAGCAAAACTGCCCCCAGTGGAGAGCCACTGGTTTAGGGGTGAGTTGCATGAGCAAATGTTGCAGAGAAGCCAGACTTTGGCTTCGTGAACACTCTCCGGAGTCTGAAGTGGACACCTCTTAAAACAGAAGTCCCAAGGGGCACCTATGTGGCTCAGCTGGTTAAGCATCAAACTTTGGATCAGGTCATGATCTCACGGTTCGTGAGCTGGAGGCCCACATCGGGCTCTGTGCTGACAGCTCAGAGCCTGGAGCCTGCTTTGGACTCTGGGTCTCCCTCTCTCTCTCTCTGCCCCTCCCCTGCTCATACTCTGTCTCTGTCTCTCTCTCTCAAAAATATATAAATATTTAAAAAAAAAACAATAACAACAACAACAATAACAAAACAGAAGTCCCCAGAGAAAAGTGATTCCCAGGACCCAAACAATGACCACTACAGATAACACTGTCACCAAGGAGTGACTGTCAGTATAATACACTGTATTTTAAGGGATCTGACCTGAACCCACTACTGGACTATAAGCTAAAGATTCCTAAATGTCAGAAAGAAGGAGAGGAGAGGGGAGGGGAGGGGAGGAAAGGAGAGGAAAGACAAGGAAAGACAAGAGGAAGGAAGGAAGGAAGGAAGGAAGGAAGGAAGGAAGGAAGGAAGGAGTCAGGCAAAGGAGGATGTGCCTCCCCAGGCAAGGCACAAATCTCCGGGACCTCCAACGCAGCCGCTCCACAATCAAGTTCACCAGCAGGAAGAGGTCCAGGTGATCCATGGAAGCCAGGCAGCAACCACGCTCTGGGGGGCTGTTCACATGGCTGTGCCAACTCACCTGGGAACTGCATCAAAGGCCATTCATTGAAAGGTTCTGACAAATCAGGATTAATCCCAAGGATGTCACCCAGATAACTGTACCCCTCCCAGAAACCTCCTCTAACCCCCCTCAAATATATCTGAATGCCCACCTGTCGATGTCTCCATCCAGAGAACCCACAGGCACCATGACACCTGAACCCCCCCCAAATCTGCACTCCTTTCCGGGTCTCCACTTCCGGGAAGGACACCATCCACCTGGTTGCCCAAGGCAATCACTGTCAACTTCTCTCCCGTGGACTGGCAAAGCTGTCCGTCAATGCCACGGCCAGCACCCTGCTCCAGGACTGCGTCTCCTCCTCTCTAGGCTGCACAGCAGTCCCCTTCCTGGCCTTCCCGAGGCTCTACCTCCCTCCAATCCATGCCTTGGGATGACTCAGCAGCCCCGTTTCTGTGCATGCTCTGTCCTATTGTACCGATCATTACTCGCCAGTTCGAAAGAGTTCAACGGCTCCACACCTTCTCCAGAGTAAAATCTCACCATCTTTGCAGGCTGAGTAGGCCCTTCGTGATCACACCTGTCCATCTCCATGCCCCGGCTCTTCCTCATAACCACATCCTGTTCACAGCCCGCTCTCCTCACGCCTCCTCCCCTGCACCAGGAGCCTTCTCTCAAACCTCAGCGCAAGCTCCCTCCTCTATAGGGCCCTCCCGGGATTGTTACTAGGAAAAGGACTTCCCATACGTAATCAAACAGCCGAACTGTCAATATCTGCAGTGTCATCTGAGCACAGGAGGCAGGTCTCATTCAGCTGCCTGCAAATGTCTAGCACAATGCCTGACCCCCCGCAGGTACTGGTAACAGGCTTCCAGAATGCATGTATGAGCCACAAGGCAAAGAGGAGGAAGGAGTAATGGAGAAGGTTTCTAAAAAGGTGGAAAATCGCCCTGAGTTGTGCAGAGGGCCAGAGGGTCAGAGGGCTAATGGGAATAAGGAGACCCCAGCTGGCAGCGCCTGGGTCACAGCCGCTTCACTGCTATAAAACCCACGCCCTTTATAAGCCAGTTCCTAGATCCCCAAAACAAGAAGGGAAAGAAAGCATACTGGGGCTTTCAATCCACAAAGAGAAATAGGAGTGAAAATAATTTATCGGTCCCCAAGAAGCTTCGCATAAGGTTGAATAAACCACCTCAGTGTTTTGGAACCTTCTGGCGCTTCCTGATTAACCAAGGTGGAGGCACCTACCATCTACCACCAGGGATACCAGAAGTGACTTGGCTGGTGTGGCATGGTCCCTTCCATTATTGGGACCCATGAAGCCGCCTCAGGCGGCCCTTCCTGCCTCTCCTGGAGCACTCGGTCTGCAAAGCAAGTGCTGTAAACACCGACCTTTGGTACCAACTCTGAACGAACAGATGGAACTTGAAAAGAAAACACTGCCACACAGAGCGCTAATTCTGTGAATCCTGAAACAAGTCTGTAATGCACAGTCTTGGAACGGAATGGGAACGGATCTGGAGTCACACAGACCTGGCTTTGAATCCCCCCACTCAATCCTGTAATCTTTTTTTTGTTTAATTTTTAAATTTTATTTAGAGAGATACAGAGATAGCATGAGCAGAGGGGAGGCAGAGAGAGGAGAGAGAATCTCGAGCAGGCTCCGCACTGTCAGCACAGAGCCCTACACCAGGCTCAAACTCACAAAACCGTGAGATCATAACCTGAGCTGAAACCGAGAGTCGGGTGCTTAACCGACTGAGCCACGCAGGCGCCTCCAATTCCTGTAATCTTGAAGCTGTCACCTCAGTTTCCAGGCTTTACAGTAAGAAGACAAAATCTGTATCAGAGGACTTGTAACTCAGGCTCCCAGGAAAGACTGACATGGAGTAAGAACTTCCCGATCTTGTCCTCCTGACCTCATTAACCCTAATCCTTCTCTAGAAGGGCACCTGGACCTATGAACAGTTTCCAGAAGTTTGGCGACTCTTTCTCCAGGCAACACCAACCCCAGAGAACAACATGGCACAGTACAGCGTCCCCCAACCAGTGACTTAGCACGAAGGCAGAGGGCTTCATGGCCAAAGGAGGTTGGAATACCGTCCTCAGTGGCCCTTCTACAGTCAAGTGCTCTGCGGAGCCTGCAGTTACAAAAACCCGCCTCAATGTGTCCGACTGGGGCTAAGCACCCCGGAAGATCCCACAGGAAACCCAACCTCGGGGCTGGCCTAGGAACTGCTGGGCGCGTGGGATGCGCAGCGGCGTTAGGGCTGAACTGGGGTGCGGCTTGGCACTGACCAGCTGCTTGGCCATCAGGCTCAAACAAGATAATGGACACAGGAGCCGCCCTGCATAAACACCGGGGCTGTTAGAACATGTATCGGCAGGGAGGACTCAGCCACTCTGCCACCCGGGGACCAACCTTCCCCGCCCACCCTCAGGTGCTTGTTTTCCCCAGGGTGTGGGAGGGGGCGGGGGAGGGTCCTCCCAGCACCCAGAGCCCAGGAGACAGAAGCTGCTGAGGGCTGGGGAGGATGGGCCCCTTCCCCCCCACCAACCTCAGGAATGCTGTTTGCTTACAGAAGAAGCTGGGACTTGTTGCCATTAGCAGTATTCCAACCCAAGCCTGTGTTGATGCTGAGCAGATAAGAAAATCAGACCAGAGACAGGCCAGGGAGGAATTTAGCACCAGAGCCCCACAACCCACCCCCTTCGCCCTTCCCTCCTCAGAGGCCACATGGACGGGCTTCCAGGGACTCCTCAGGGCCCAGGGAACACTGACAAAAGGCTCACACTTGCCTGACTACAGAAGGCAGGGGTGCGGTCATTGTGACTTTGCCCTGCGTCCCACAAACCCAGACCATCAGAAAGGACCCCAGAATTTCGCGCAAACGTGCCCTCCTCCTAGGGGGGGTTAAGGACTGAAGGTGGGCGAGGCTAGGGGGAGGGAGCAGCTGGAGTCAAGGCTGGAGGGGACAGCAAGCACCGTGGCTTACCCAGGATCTAATCAGCCACATTGAGGAATGTGGATTTTAGGCTACCACGGTGGGGGGAGGAGGGGTGACATCACTGGATTTGTATTTTAAAGAGATCACCGTCCCTGACCTCACTTGGAGGGGCCATGAGAAGTGGTCAGCCACAGAGTGGCCGGAACTAGTCAGGAGCGGGCTTCCGATCTAAGACAGGGAGGAGAATCCCAGGACAGGGCTAGGGAGAAAGTGGCAAAATGCCACAAGACGGGCAAATGAAGGCACAGGTCTCACCCTCTGCTCAGACAGCCCGGCCCAGGGAGAAGCAGCGATGCCCCCCCCACCCCCCGCAGCCGTTACCACCTAAGTAAGAAAGCCCAGGTTTCAAGGACCTCTCCAGGGCAGGGGGGATCATGATGTCACACAGACCAAATGGGTGTCCTCCTCTCCAATACCATCCCCTTCCTCCAGGCCACAAGATACATTCTTTTTTTTTTTTTTTAATTTTTAAAAAACGTTTATTTTTGAGAGACAGAGCATGAGTGGGGGAGGGGCCGAGAAAGAGCAAGACAAGGGAGACACAAAATCGGAAGCAGGCTGTCAACATAGAGCCCGACGCGGGGCTCGAACCCACGAACCTCGAGATCATGACCTGAGCCAAAGTTGGACGCTTAACCCACTGAGCCACCCAGGCGCCCCACAAGATACATTCTTAATGAATTAAATCAATCCACCAATCAGGGCAGAAAGCGGAGCAAGAAGATGGCCCTTTATTCCAGTCAAGAATTCTGCCACTGAGAATGCCCGTCGGCCTGAACAGAAAGATCTCCATGGGCTCTAATGGACTCCTGCACCGACCTTCCAGCCCCACCTCTCCTGTCCCCTGCCGGACACTCTCCCACCAGCCCAGCAGCCTTTCCTGAACCCCAGAAGATTATTCATCCGGCCTCATACCAGAACCACACTGCTTCTGCGCCCATCTTCCATTTGGCCCTCACACTCCTTGAAGGCAGGGACTATCCCCCCCCCACACACACACACACACCAGCCCCCTACGCAGGAACTGACAGAGCACAGAGTCCACAGAGAGGGCCCTCACTCAGTGCTTGTGGAAGTGAACCAAACTGTTCAACACACTTGGGTTCAAGGCTCACGTCGTGTCTTCCGGGGGCCTGGCCGTCGACGACAAAAACCATTCCCAAGGTTGCCCTCCCAACCCCTCCTGTCTAAAGTCGGGGCAGGGGGAGCATAGCAGCAGCTGTCGCGCAGGCCCCCGGCTGAATCTGCAATTAAGTCACCTGCACTGGACTCTTGACTTTGCCTTTAATTGTTCAATATTTGCGGAGTGAGATCACACATGTGCCTCACCTACTGGGCGACCAGCTTTCACTCAGCTGCCCAGGAGAGAAGAAGCAAGATATCTCGGGGCAATGTCCCCTCCCAAAGAGCCGGGGCGCTGATTAGCCCTCGACTCGCCCCCAGGCGTGACAAGGTGGGCAGAACTGCTTAGCTGCCCTCCCCTTAGGAACTGTGCCCTGAGCACACCCACCTGCCCTCCCCCAGCACCTTCCCGGCCTTGCTAGAGGTGGCACTCATGCGCACAAGGGGGAACTCGAACCCTTCCGACTCCTGCGGCGGAGGGGTTATTCCTACCCTTTGGTTCTGCGGATAGGACGGCTTTTCTTTCCTTGAGCTCGTGAGCACAGTCTGCTGAAATCCAACACAGAAAAATAACCATGCTGAAAAGCTGTAATTAGATGGCCTCTGTCCCAATGGGGAAGTGCAGCGTGCTTGGGTTCCTGAGTCCACATCGCGACAGCGGAGAAAGGCATCCCGAGATGAGAAACTAAAGACCATTTCTGAAGACCACTGCGCCCAGAGCCTGCCAGGCTTATAGCAGCTTATTATTCTGAGTGATGTTTAAATAAAACACACACATACACACACACAAGCACTATGCAGTGTAACCACTACCACCAACAGCTACCCCAACCCTATTCCTGCCGGGTTGAGGGCTCTAAGGCCACAGATGGGTCCCAGTCATCACTGGGTCCCCGCTGACTGACACAAGGAAGTACAGCTTAAAACTGATGACCCAGAGTCACGGGGAAGGTGACAGTCTCCCCAAAGGAGCGACGTCCAGGCATCCGACACCACAGACTCTGCTATCCATTCTCAGAGGGCATGACGTTAAGACCAATAACTGCACCTTCTCGTCCAGACAGATGTGACTCTGGTGTGGCTGTTTCCCCCTTTAGCAGGCAAGGCAGCAGAGGCTGGGGACAGGTGGCCTCCAGGATCATATCACTGTCCTCCGCCTCCTCACCCACCCTTCCAGCCAAGTCTGATTCATCGGTTTCTAAGAGTCGTGTGACTGGCCAGGGTTGTCAACACAATCTTCCTGAATTGATCAAGCATTCATATAAATGGACTCTGATAATGAACTTCATCACTGAAAGGAGATGAGCCTTTCCAAATGGTGATAACTTATTCATGACCTTCCCAGAAGGCATCTTAGAAGGAACCCGATTCAGGAGGCAGCCAGGCTGGCCCAGGAATTCCAGACCCATCGCTTAACTAAACTAACAAAATAAACTTCTGCTTGGTTCACTCAGCCCCCTGGGCCTTAATTTCTCCATTTATAAAATGCGNTTGAGAGCATGGGAGGGTGCAGCCCCCACCAGGTCTAGCTGACAGTCCCAGCTCTGCAATGTGGTCAGTGCACTGCTCAACTCACAGAACTATTGTGATCCTCACAATGGGCTAACGGAGGAGCGGTGCTTGGTGGCGCCCCGGGGCCTGGGGGCCCCCCTCTCCACAATCTTTGCCTCTTCTCTCAAGAAGTCTATGTCGCCACTGAGCTCATAATGAGTCAGTCACAAGCACTGCCCTCACACAGCCCACTTCGGGGGATTTGAAGTCACATCCTGCCTAGCCTAACTCAACATGATTTATTCCACCCCAGGAATGTAGCTCATTTCCCAGAATTTTGCGAAGAAGTTAAAGAGTTTGGTCTTGCAAGGGACTCCATTTATAGGCTCAGCTGGAGCGGAGGAGGAGCCGGCTCAGCTCAGACCTGTAGGTGGGAACCACACAGAGTCAGAACTGAAAGAACCCACCCCCCCCAGCACCTCATCCTGTAGTGCCAACATTTTCCTTTTTATTTCAACCCACAGTAAAAAATAAAACACAATAAAATAAAGACTTTTAATCACTAATCCACACAAACATGACAACCAAAAAGCTTCAGGCAATGATATATACATACTCTTCACCCTGGTTATTTTCCATTCGAGTCTCTTTTATTTCATGTCTAAAAACCCTGGTTGCCACCCGTGAACGTAATTTCATGATCCACCAAAGAGGGCCAATAAAACCGACCCATTTGTAGCTGACAGTCTATAAAACACCAATCTGACTCAACTGTCACTGGGGAGATGAGGGTTGGGCTGGTCTACTGGCTCACCGAACACCGTAAGTTGGGCCAAACAGAAGTTCAAGTCCAAAGCCAAAGCGAGGCTCCGTGGAAGTCAAGCCTCCAGCAGGTAGAATGGCAGCCACCTTACGTGACACGAGTTGGGCATGTTCATCACCCGCTACCCCGTCATCGGATCCCCAACAACCTCAATAAAGCCCTGCCCCCACCCACCCCCCTTTTTTTTTAATTTTTTTAAACGTTTTATTTATTTCTGAGAGACAGAGAGAGACAGTGTGAGCAGGGGAGGGTCAGAGAGAGAGGGAGACACAGAATCTGAAACAGGCTCCAGGCTCTGAGCTGCCTGTCAGCACAGAGCCCAACGTGGGGCTCAAACCCACGAACTGTGAGATCATGACCTGAGCCAAAGTCGACCGCTTAACCAACTGAACCACCCAGGCGCACCACCCCCCCCAGCCCCCTTTAAAAAAAGACTCAGAGGGAGAGCCTGGGTGGCTCAGTCAGTTGAGCGTCCAACTTTGGTTCAGGGCATGATCTCATAGTACAAGAGTTTGAGCCCTGCTCAGAGCCTGGAGCCTGCTTCGGATTAGGTGTCTCCCTCTCTGCCCCTCCCCTGCTTGCATTCATTCTGTCTGTCTGTCTCTCTCAAAATAAACATTAAATTAAAATACAAATAAAAAAAGACCCAGAGTCTCAGGGAGGTGAAGTATACTACCTGGATATGGGCACTTAGGAAAGGGNACAGACCCAACCCACTACAATCAGAACATCACTTCTGCAAGCCGCAGCCCCATGCGGAAGAGATGCCCAAAAGCGACATGAGAGTAAAGCTGGATGTAAGACAGATCAGCTGGGAGAGGAAGGCCACTGTTGTCCAGACATGAGCCCAGAGAAGGTACTGTCCCCGCGCTTATATCCCTGGGGTGGCATAACCTAACCCTAATAAACAGATCCTTGTGCCCGCACAAGTAGCCTGCGGACGGCATCTGCAGACACACCCACGCAAGCACGCACGCTCGAGAAACAGGAAACCCAAAGTTCTCTCTGGACCGTTGGTTCCGAACCCTTTCAGCCAGTAAGGACCCCTTTGAGAATTGGTTGACGGCAGTGAACCCTTTGCCTACCACCTTAGGGGGCTCACCGAGACCCTCAAGTACAGTCCATGGACTTTTAGAAGACCCCCTCCCCCCAGGTCCTGAGTCACAATTTCAAAGGACACTGGGGTGGCCTCCTTCTCCGCCAAGGCGGCACAAAGGCTTGAGAGGATTCTCCCTCCAGAGGGGTAACAGGCTCTCACAGAAGAGGTCAGAGGGAGCAAAAGACAAACTCTGCAGTCAGGACAAGCCAAGGGTGACCGCTGTCGTGGGAAGCAGAGGACTCAGGATGGCTGGGGCAAGAGGCCACTTCCCCTGGGCTGCTCCAGACCAGCCCGCGCTGCAGCAGCAAGAAATCCAAACCTGAATGGCGAACTGTCCCTCCTCCCTACGCTGCCATCACTTGGGGCTATTCTCAAATGAGCCAGCAGGTGCCAGCCCTGGGCACACAGGCCAAGCTCCCCAGAGAAACCAGGGTGGGCGGGCAGCATCCCAGGGCCTTTGGCCTCCCTGGGGAAAATCACTCAAGAACTCATCACAGCGTGGAGATAAAACCCATGTATCTCCCACTCTGTGGAAAAAATCGGATTACTAGAGAAGGCTAATTAATAATCCCTCGAGGAGGCAGTGTAGCGCCCCTGTCTGAAAGGCTGGCCAGCCCCGCTGTCCTTGAGCCGGGAGCCCAGCTGCAGCGATGACCTCATCACGTCCTTCACCAGAAACCTGGCTGCTGCTTACTTAACCACCCGCCACGGACTGCTCCTTTGCACGGGTCCAGTTCCAAAGGGGCCAAGGCCAAGGCCGCATGGGAGAGAGAGAAAGGGCGGCCACCCCTGCCCCAGACAGCTGCCAGATTCACACCGAGCCCACCCCACAGACCTGTGCACACATGCAAACCTGTACACACACAAGCAGGTGCATACCGACATGTGGGCGTGCACACTCCAGAGCTGCAGGATGGGGGCAGAATGTGGCACTTCCCGAGTCAGGCTGCCTGGGGTGAGCGCGGGAGACTCTACCAACAGGTTGAGGGAATCTCTGTGGTTAGTTATTTTAAGGGGGGGTGTGCAGAGAGGGAGAGAGAACCCCAAGCAGGCTTCGTGCTGCCAGCGCAGAGCCCGACACAGGGCTCAAACCCACGAAACCATGAGATCATAACCTGAACCAAAACCAAGAATTGGATGCTTAACCAACTGAGCCACCCAGGTCCCTTTCCGGGAACGTTATTTAAGTGCTCTGAAGCTCCCTTTCTTCATCGGTAAATCGGGTGTCACCGGGCCCATGCCCCAGGACTGTGCTGACAAATAAAAACCGCTAGCACTTAGTTCTGCGTTCATTACACATGAGAGCTTGCCGGCCCACACAACCGCACTGTAGGTTCTAGGATATGATTCTGCAGATGAGGAAACTGAGGCCCAGAATGTCTAAGTGACTTGCTCCAGGGCACACAGCTGGTGTCTGTGCCCTGCAGGTCTGACTAGGGGCCCTACGGTTTCATGCCTGACCCCTGGCGCGCCCTCTGAGCACCTGGTGAGGCAGCAATCGCATGGTCTGTAAAGACCGGATGGAATCATCAGGAAGGGGAAGAAGCCTCAGGTGACCCACGATCTGCCCTGTCACACACCGCAGAAGCGGTCCTCCTGGCTGATAGCCAAGCGCCCTGTTCAGACGAGTCTCACTGGCAAACTCCTTTTTAACCTGACTCCCTCCACCCCCACCCCCAGCTGTCCCCTAGGAATTCAAAGCGCCGGTAATTGTCAGAGACTCCCAACCACAACCAATGCGGAATGTCCCAGGTCCAGGAGCACAAAGGCCGCCTACTAAAGCCCCCGGAAGAGCTTTGAATCCTGCCCCTGATCTTTGCTCAGGTCCACACAGAGTACCACATTCTCCAGATTCTTGTCGGAAAGCCAGAAGGAGGGAGGGGGAGGGGCCGCCCCTATTTCAGCCTCAGGCTAATTAAAGCCTGTGCCTTGTTTTAAAGGGGAAGAGGGCCACCCCTTCCCGGCCTCCCTGCAATAGGCTGGTCTGCCCTGTGTGATACTGCACTAGTCTGCACATTGGAAGCGTCCGCACTTTGAAGACACCCGGGCTCCAGCGCACGCGGCTACTAGGTGGCCGGGAGGGCTGCCCCCAGATCCTCAGCCTCGCCCTCGGAGGCCACTGTCCGTTCCTTCGCTGCTGGGAGGCTCAAAGTGCGAGCCAGAAAGCCAGCAGAACTGACTCCAGGTGGTTTGGAGGAAGGAGTTGGAGACGTCAGAGGGGAGAAGTCACAACACTGATGAGGCCCTGTAAATGCTGCTGTGCCCAGCAGCGAGTAATTAATCCCATCATGAGGCGTTTTTCATGAGCACTTGGCGCGACACAGCCGCCGCCTCCTCGCTCTGGCAAAGGGAGCTGGCAAAGGGAGCGGCAGGCCCGGCTCTGGGCAGAAGGCGGGCTGAGGGCAGGGCACCGTGGGCTGGCGGGCGGCTCGGAGGCAGCAGCCCTGGAAAGCTGCGGGAGCAAAGCTAGTTTCCCTGCAGGCACCAGGCTGACCAGACCTCACACACCTGGCCGCCCACTCCCACCAGCTGCCCACTGATGGGTCTCGGTGTGGCAGGAAGGGCTGTATTTTACATGAGCCAGCAGGGCGGCACTGGAGCTACTGCTTTAAGGCTGCGTGCAAAAAGCACGACCGCCTACGAGCCCCAGCTTCATAAACATCCCCCCACTGAATGCGTTCAGTGGGAGGAGAAGGCAGGAGAGGCAATGAAAGCAGATGCAGAAAATAATCAGCCATCGTGTCAATGTCGAGGAGCAGGGGAGGATGTGAGCTCTCTCACTCACTACCTGGGGCTCGGCACTTAGGTTCTTCGAGTCTCAGTTTTTCCAGCTATAAAGTGGGAATGTTAATACCGCTGCCTTGTGTGACTTTAAACTTTATAGTGAAAGCAAAAAAAAAAAAGATTAAAATAAGTTTTTAAAAAATGGCTAAAAATAGATGTTTTTATAACAAACTGACACTGCTGGACAAAATATGTAAAAATGGGGCACCTGGCTGGCTTGGTCGGTGGGGTCGTGAGTTCAAGCCTAGAGCTTACTTTAAAAAAAATTTTTTTGGAGCGGGGGAGCGCCTGGGGGGCTCAGTCGGCTGGGCATCCAACTTCGGCTCAGGTCATGATCTCATAGTTCGTGAGTTCAATCCCCACATCAGGCTCTGTGCTGATGGCTCAGAACCTGGAGCCTGCCACAGATTCTGTCTCTCTCTCTCTCTCTTTCTCTCTGCCCCCTCCCAACTCATATTCTATCCCTGTCTTGCTCTCAAAAATAAACATTAAAAATTTTTTAACTTGCATATAAATAAAACAGGTAAACAACGGAGCCAAACTTTACTGAGCATCATAATCCTCTATGGCGACTCTATTTACCTCATTCCACACTCGAAGAAAACAGACATGGAAAGGGGGCGTGGCTTGCCAAGGCCAATGAGCTGGCAAGTGAGAGAATCAGGATCAGGACAAGGGGTCTAACTCCAGAGCCCTCTGCCTACCACATAAGTACCAGACATAGACACACCATAGTGGTTAAGACTGAGAACCTTCCACCCGGGGTCATGCAGAGCTAAGTGGCGGTGCTGACGCTAAACCAGCACACCCCGCATGAATATACTCACCCATTCCCCAAGCAGACCTTAAGTGCCCACCCCGGGCGAGGCATAGTTCAAGGGTCTCAGGTCTCAAATGGGGGGAAGCAAGACTCAAAAGTGGGCCAGCCAGCACAGAGAAATGCCAAGAAGCCCCTGGGACGGGGAGGGGGGAAGGGAGAGGGATAGACACGGCGAGGGAAGCACTTTTGGGCAGCAACTCAGGTTTTAAGTTTAAATTCCCGCACCAGCATTTCATAAAGTGATACCCACTGCTTGTGTAAAAACAGTGTTTATGGCTCATCAGAGCAGACAAGCCATCTCCAAGAACTACTGGTTNGGAACAACCGGGTCCCTTGCACGAGCTCCCTGATACTCCACTCCTTGATCACGGTGGTACTGGGCAGCAGAGGGCAGGAAGCAGGATATAAGGAAGAGGGGCTTTGGGGAACAAGGGACAGAAGGAGGGGGGATGGGGATTGACGCCCGCTGGGATCCACCAGGAATGGAGCTCACAGAAGGCTTAGTGCCCTCCCTACGTGAGCCACTCAGAGGACTCGGAGATTAGCCACACTTTACAGAAGAGGAAACTGGGGCTCAAGGCACTTAAATAAACACCTAGGGAGATCAAGAAAAGCCCCTCACACGTGGAAGAATGGGAAGAATGCCACGGGATTATTAGAGAGGCCCCCCCGCTGACACCCACACCCACTCCCCACGCCCCCAAATTCACCTGTTGAGGCTCTAACCCCCAGGACCTCCGGATGTGACTGTGTTTGGCAAAGGGCCTCTACAGAGGTGAGGAAGTTAAAACGAGAGCGTGGAGGTGGGCTCCCCCATCTGACTGGTGTCCCCGTGAGAGGAGGAAGACAGGAGACAGCCGTCTGCAGGGCAAGGAGAGAGCGAGCCCTCAGGGGAAACCAGAGTTGCCGGATGCGCCTGCACCTTGCTCTTGCTCTTGGGTTCCCAGCCTCCGAGCTGAGAGACAGAAAGTTCTCTGGTCTAAGCCACCCGCCTGGGGAGTCTGTACCTGCCCTTGTCTGACTGTCGCTGTCCACCATCCTGACCCGCCACGACCGCTGTCTGCTTCGCCACCGGAGGGTGTAAGCTGCAGACCTGGGTCATTTCCTCCAATCGTGCGTCCCCGGCCCCTCCGCAGGCTCCCGCTCACCACCAGCATTTATACGCATTTAACGAACAAATAAACTGAGTGAGGATGGGATGGAAACCCAGCTGCTGCTTCCGGAGTCACCCACTCCCTCGCCCACAGCCCGCCGCCGACTCCCCCTGCTTTCTCGAACTCCCTAGTCCCCGGGCCCACCTCCAATATAGGAGCTGGTCCATAATTACAGATAGTATAAATTCCAAGATAATCTCCAACCTATAATCACCACCACACAGGAGTCCACAGAACGCAGGAGGTAATCTACCAAGGGCTGAAATGCCCAGTTTACGTTTGATTCTTATTACCAACTGTCAGTCAGTGTGTAAAACAATAAATAAGGTTTGGTGTGGTTTGGGGTTTTTTGGGTGTGTGAGCTCAAAGGGTGGCACTGAGGACGGTGACACCTCTCCTCGTCCAGCGTCACCCTGAGCAGCCTGGTGCTCATCCAGATCTGCATGCAGGCTGCAGAGGGGGCTGGGGTCGGTGGACAAAGCCTGAAGCATGAACAGGGCCCTGAAGTGTCCCAGGGACCGCATCTGGGGCCGCCCCCAGCCTCTCACTCCCTCGCTGGGTGGGGTGGGTGCAGCGCCTTTCAGAACAGCAAAGGGCTTCCCTCCTGCTCTCTAGGAAGATGCGGAATTCAGGGCAGGCTTCCTGGAGGCGGGAGCTACGGGACGGGAACAGTCCAGGGCTGGGAGAACAAAGAAGTGAACACCTGCAAGGAAGCCAGTGATGTGGAACGAAAGAAAATACTAGAGCGAAGCCACTGCATTCCTTTCTAGACCCTCGGCCACCCATCCTCTCCCCTCAAGCCGGGAGCAGGCCTGAAGGACTTGAGGTAAACATCTATCTGCTCCAAAGCAGCCACTAAGATTCTGAAACTTTCTCTTCACAACAAAACTAAAGTGTTGCAACTTGTTGCTACAATCCTGAAGCTTCCGGGGCAGCAGCCACAGCGGCGCCCAGGGGGCTGCTCTCGCTGTCCCCTACCTAGTGACAGAGAGGTCTCCCAGTAGGGCCAGGGAAGTGGTTTCCCCAGCCTCCCCCTGGGCAGGGCCCCTCGGAGCCTTCCTCCCAGGCCTTCAAGGCTTGGGGTGGGGGTGCGAGCGCTGGAGCTCTAGCTCCAATGAGCCCAGAAAGATCTCCCACGTCCTTGTTCCCAAGCTGTCTCACCACTGAAGACATGGTGGTCTTCCAGCAACTCAGACTGGGGGCCCAAGCTGCCACCTTCTCCTGGGCTCCCCTCTAACACAAGCCACACCAGCGGCGTAAGGTGCTTTTTCCTGGAGGCTAGGCCTGAACCCCTTGAGGGCAGGGCCTGGAACGCCCCATTCACCGACAGCCTTGCCATGTAGTGGCTTCCGCCCCAGAAGAGCCGTTCGGGATGTGTGTGCTGAATGAATTTCAAGAGTCACGAAAACCCATGGAACTTTCTGGCAATGTAAATCATGGTTCCTCTTCCCCTTTGTGGACCATAACATAGCCATTAAAATCATAATTGTGGAGACTGTTGCGACACAGGAACTTGATGTTGCAGAATGGCCTGAGTCCCAGGCACACAACAGTATCTGTGCTGCCCACAGGTCTGCACACAAGGCATGTGTGTATGCGGACAGGAACCCCAGAAAGGCGGAGGGGCTGAGGGGCAAAGCTGCTTCTCGTCGGCTTTGTTATCACATTGTTTGCACTACAAACAACACTCCCCTTTTTTACTTTCAAAAGGAAGCTAATTTCCAGTAACAATGACATCTCTCTGACACTCTGTGAAAAATCGCGTCCCTGGTCCTTGAGCTGGAGCAGCGAGCTGACCACAGAACCAGAGAGCACGGGCAGAACTGCCAGCAGCCACCCAGAGGCTAGGGACCTGGGAGGGGACTCCTGTGCTCTCACATTTCCCAGGAAATGGCACAGGGAATTAGACTTTAATGGGCCACGTGGGCTACCGAGGGGGCTGAGGCCCAGCACGCCTCAGGACCAGAGGAAATCTTTTACCACATGAACAACAAAGCTTCCTGGACATTCCAGGCCACATCCCTACCTGCAATCAGCTCGGATGCCGCCTCCTCCCGGAATCCTTCCCAGAGCCTCCTGAGCCCTTTCCCCTGGGAAAACCATCAACTCCTGGAAACAAGGGCCCCCCCCTTCCTTCACTTCCATAGTCCCAGCACCACCCAGTCCGGTGCCGAGCGTACAGAGTAAGCTCTGGGGCATAAGAACCAAACAAAAGGGGCAGATTAACAAATTAAGGAAACGAAAAGTGCGTGTTTGCAAGTGGGGTGAGGTCAAGAAGAGCCCACTAGTCAAGATGGCGGCGGACCCTCTGGCTGGCCTGCTCCCCAGTGATGACCAGCCAGAGCCCAGCCACCAGCAGCCAGGATTTACACCCCTTGGCCTTGGTTTGTCACCTGCCCTCCCTCAGGACCACCCACACACATCTGAAGAATGGCCGGTTGAGGTTAAAGGGGACGTCAGCAGCCAAGGCTGGGTACCCGGCGACCTTGCTCTGAGTAGCCAATCGCACCCATGGGACGGAGGCCCTGTTCTGGAACAGCCCAAACCTCTGCTCCTTTCCTTCATTTCTGGCCACTCGTGCAAGAGGAGCCCTTGGGGAGCAGCCCAACCTCTCACCATCAAGTTCAGGAGTGAAGGTCACACAGGGGTCTGGAATCAGAGTGCCAGAATTTGAAGACTGGCTCAGTCTCCTCATCTGTAAAATGGATGTAATTTCCTACCTCGTGAGAATGAGATAAAAATTAAACGAGATAATTTATGTAAAAGTACCGGCACTATGCCTCGTACTCAACAAGCGCTCAGTAAAATTTAACTTGTGTTGCTACTACTACTACTATTAGCACTGCTGGGACTTCAACCCAGACATCCTGATTCCCAGGCCGGTGCCCTTCCAACGGAGCCTCTTCCTTCCTTCCTCGCCCACCTCCCCCATCTCCCCTCCTCCCTCCAGGCAATTCTGGCCTCTGGGAGGCTGGCTGGAGATGCTCAGAAATCCCATCCCTCAGGGGTTGCGCAGGCCTGCCTCATATGAGGAGTCTCTCCCCCAGCATCCCAACTCCCCATGAGAGGGTAAGGCTGCTGAGGATGGAGCCGGGCTCTCTGCCCTCCACCCCTACTGAAGCCCCACCAAGCCCAGCACAGTGCAGGCCATGCAGCAGGAGCCCCAGGAAGTCTTCTGACGATTGAGATTTACCAAGGAAATGTGGGGTCCATGCCCTCATACCCAATAGCTGGTCTTAAATATTAAACATAGACCAAAACTTTAAGATGACCCCCAGCCACCACTTTTCTTACCCCAGAGATTTCCAGACATGTCCTGGCACGTGCACTTTGTAAAGTGGAGAGAGCGGTGAATGGTATTCTAAAGCTCTCCTGGGGCACCTGGGTGGCTCAGTCAGTTGCACGATCGACTTCGGCTCAGGTCATGATCTCGCGGCTCGTGAGTTCGAGCCCAGCATCGGGCTCTGAACTGACAGCTCACAGCCTGGAGCCTGCTTCGGATTCCGTGTCTCCCTCTCTCTGCCCCTCCCCTGCTCAGGCTCTGTCTCTCAAAAGTAAACGAATGTTAAAAAATAAAAAGTTTTTAAAAAGCCCTCCTAACCCGTGTTAAGGAGGAGCCGCCTCTGTACCAGGGACCAGGTGAGAACTTATGGGCCTAGAATTGAGGAAAGACTCTGCCTCTGATCTCCAGGTACTCCGTCCAGTGGCTTCTAAGATCTTCTCCTCCATCCCAGACCAGTTAGATGAAGTCACCCCAACCAGTCCCAATGCCTGTCTTTATGTTTATCAGACAGGAAGCTCCATATCCAGCCCAGTGACTTCATGCAAAACACAGGAAATGCAGCAGCTTTTGAACACAGGCAACTCTAAATAAAGGAGCCTCGCCTGCTTTATTGCCGGCCTTTTTAAAAAATGCTTAACCCAGCTCAGATCCATGGGCCAAGGTGAACTGCACTGTGTGTGGGAAGAAGGATGCAAAGGTTGAGACCCTGAAAACCTCGGCATCCGACCCAGGAGATCTTCTGGCAAGTTCCTCGGCCATCTTCACCCTCACACTTTGTTATTGAGGGGCAGGCTTGTCAGACACATTTAAAATCTTTAAAGCCAGACCACACATCTCCTACTTGCCCACCGAGGAGAGAGGATACTGGTGAGAACATGAAAGAGGAGGAAGAACGAGGGGGAAGGGAAGAACTGCACCACTTGACATATCTTTACATGTAATCACAAGCCTGAAAACACAGGCATCTCCATGTTGCAGGTGGGGAAACTGAGGCCGCAGTCTAACAGCTGGAGAAAAGACGGGGGGGGGGGGGCTGTGGTCCCAGCTCCACCTGATCCCAAAGCCCTTGTTTTGTTCCAAGGTTTAAAACCAAGGGTTTCGTGTTGAAAATACAAGAAATCGATCGCCACAGTCGTTAAATGACTTACAATGACTGGGAATGAAGAGTGGTGAATGGGCAGCGGAAAGCCAGTGTGGCCATCCGGGAGGCCCACCCTGCGGCCTGGCGCTCCCCCATGTGAAATATTGATTTCTGGGCCGTGCGAGCTTTCAGCTCGAGGGGCCCCATCCAGCTGGAAGGAGTTCAGAGGAACTGAGAACACTTCCCACCCAATTTCTTAACCGTAGCGCCCCTCCCCACCAGAAGAAAAAGATGAAGGGTGTGGATGATGCACTCCTGAGGACAGATTAAAGGGGCTAAGTAGGTGTCACGGCTAAACAGTGCATAAAGGCCATGAAAGGGAAGATAACACTTTAAAAACACTCTTAAATGAGGCCCCGGGAGTCTGAGAGAAATGCTCTGATGCTGAGTGAAACCAGGAGCCAAAGCCTCCCAGCCTCCCAGGGCCATCCTGCTCCCCCTCAAGTC
>NW_027529624.1:6002121-6005160 GCF_008692635.1 Crocuta crocuta
CTAAGGGGTTGACTATCCCTGAGATGCCCTCCAGCTCAGACACTCTCTACAGAGAGCGTTTTACTGCTGTGCATTTTCCTTTCGAGCAGGGCATCCTTGGGAAATACAGTTCAAATGAAAAGGGAAAAGTCTCGAAGGTGATCTAAGTTCCCTAAATGGGAGTGTCCGTGGAGGAGATGAGGCTCCCCCGACCCCCAGGCCCCCTGTTCCTCCCGGAAGGAAGGACTGTAAGGACCGGTGAGGACCTCTGCAAGGCACCAATGAAGCAAGTTGGGGGGAGGGGGGGAGGGAGATAAGCTACACCTTCCTCTTCCCTACAGGCAGAGGCCCAACCTGCCTCAGCAGGAAGCCACACCCTTCGGTGGTGGCAACTTCCGTGGCAACTTCCGCCAGCAAGGCGAGGCTCCCTCAGCCAGAGGGGAGGGATCGTGGTGGAGCAGCTGGAGGTGAAGGGAAGGGGGCCGCTGAAGGCCAGGCTGACGCTCCCAGGAAGGCCTTGCCCTCAGCCAAAGGCCACCCAAGAGCCTCCTCTGGGCCCACATGCCCCGGGGCATGTGCTGCGTCCCATTCTGGGTGCTGAATCACCTAGAGGGCAGAATGGGGCCGGAGAAATGCCAACAGAAGGCCACCTCAGTTCCTTTTTAAAGGGACACACATCAGGTGCAAGAGGGCCATTCCCCTCCTGCTTCCCAAGTATGCGGGGCCTCAAAGCACGAGGTGGGGAAGTGGGGACAGACGGGAGGGTCCCAGCCAGCATCCAGCCTTCAAACCATCTGCCCATGTGGTGGCAGGCCCATTTTAGACCCAGGCTCATTCTGTGTTCTCATGTGTGACTCATGCCGTTCCTCCAGGAGGCCCAGAGGCTGCCTGGCAGGGACACCGGCCTGTCCAAGACCCCGATGGGGGGTCTTCCACTGGCTGCGCCACAGAAGAAAAGCCAACTCAGCAGTGAGCAGCGTTGGTGGGTTCTCCAGTACCCACGTCATCCAAGGCTAAGACAGTCTCTCTTGAGAAGGGGATCAGGGCCTTCCAATTCAAAACACCCCTTTCCAGGGCGCCTCGGTGGCTCAGTCGGTTGGGCGTCCGACTTCGGCTCAGGTCATGATCTCATGGCTTCTAAGTTCGGGCCCCGTGTCGGGCTCTGTGCTGACAGCTCAGAACCTGGAGCCTGCTTCAAATTCTGTGTCTCCCTCTCTCTGCCCCCCACCCAAAAAGAAATAAATATTTTAAAAATTTTTAAGAAGAAAATCCAAGTGAATAAAGGTCTGGTTTAGCCCAGTGGTCACAGTGGGCTCTCCAGGAAAGAACCACGTGTGACGTGGAGCCAGGGGAATCATGGGTAGCCTGGCAAAAGGGTATCCTGAAATACTTTCCAGACACACACCGCGGGCTTCCTTTTCTCGTACAAAGAAAATGCCATCATCTATCATTTCCCAGAACACGAGGCAGTGGATCAGAATAGTCGTTTGTTTAAGGGGTTTCTCTGGCAATATGACGTCACGGGAGAAGAAAACAGGACCCAGAATGTTCCAGCCAGGAAAGCGAGTTGGTCCATTTCTAAGATCCTTCCTCCTTCCTTGCACACAGTAGGCACTCAATATGAAATGCGGCGTCTAACGCGATGCACTCTGAAGTGGAAAGCTATAAGCATGGCCAGAAGATCCCCTTATCTTGACAGGTAATAGAACCAAAGAGGCATTTAGTGAAGAGTAATGCTCACTTCCTGGGCCCTCCTCTCTTTCTGAAGACAGCCAGCTACTGCCAGCATCTCAGGAACTTTCCATGTAGAGCCCAGGTGACATACTAGGTCTCACCAAATGAAAAAAAAAAAGGGGGGGGGGGCACCATATATCCTATGCACCTAGATTTTTCCATTCGCAACATATCTTGGAGAGCATGCCTTACGAGTAGTACAGACTGTAGTACAGACCAGCCTCATTTTTCTAAGGGCAACAAGGATCCCCACTGTGCCATGATTAATTAACCCTTTTGATGGACACTTCGCTTGTTTCCCGTTTTGTTTTTTTTTTGTATGACAATGCTGTAAAAAATATGCTCCGACATTTCCTTTTGCATATTTGAGTTTATCTGTGGGCTGAGCTCCTGGAAATTAGTCAGAGGGACTATGCTTTGGCAGACATTGCCAAACTACCTTTGAAAAGAGAGCTGTTAAAATGTATACTCGCATCTGTAGAGCATGAGAGGGAGCCTTAAACACTGGGCCATCCTGGGGAAATTAAGGTTATTGAATTTTCCCGTTTCCCAGGCACATACACTGGCATGATGTCTTCGTAGGATGAGAGGGCCCTTTCTATCAAAAAGCAGATTTTCCTCCAACCAGAGCCAGGAGGCAAGTCTCCAGGCCCGTGAGTCCTGTGCTCTCTGCATGTCACCCCTTGGCTGTACCCGAGACTTCTCGGATCACAGGAAACCACGTTTTAGAACTCAAACCGCAGAGAGTTTACACACCTTGTGCCTGGGCCAGAGCCCTGAAACCAGGCTACTCAGCACAAGCTCATTACCAAGTGCATCCAAAAGCATCAGCGGATGAGTTCCAGACCTATGTGGGCTTCACAGTCCACGAGCACTGTGCGTGCACACGCGCGCGTGCGCGCGCGCACACACACACACACACACACACACACGTGGAATTAAAAAGCAGAAAGAGCACTGAGCAGGAAGGAGCCAGGAAAACGATCTAGCTTTCCCTTCCCTGTTTCCTCACCTGAGGACCCAGGGAGGGGAGAGTGGCCGTTTACCTATTTTCTTCAAAAATTTAAATAGCCACTATATACCAGGCCCTTTAAGCACCTTATTTCTTTTAGTTCTCACATCTAACCCTTCAGGGTAGGTACTCATTCCCATATTACAGATAAGGACATTGAGGCTGAGGGAGGCTATGCGACTTGCCCAAGGTCATAAACCTAATTAAGTGGCAGGGTCAGGATCTGAACCCTGCCTAGCTCCAAAGCTCACGCCCCCACTCTTCCCAGATCTAAGAATGGGACTCTGTAAGCCAGAGGAGCGCCACCACTTCCC
>NW_027529624.1:6005202-6063062 GCF_008692635.1 Crocuta crocuta
AGGTGGCCAGAGCGCCATTCCATAGTCACCGGAGGCCTTGAGCCCAGAAGTTCAGCGCACCAAGGGTTAAGGCCGAGAGGCAGAGACTCTCTGGGGCTGCACAAAGGGAAAATGCACTTCCTGCCCCTGCGGGCAGAGATGCTGTTTTATGCTCAGCAAATTAGGACGTTTGTTTAATTAAGAAGACACACAGATTTTGTTATTCTAAATATTTTTGGAACATGATGCTGGAGAGGAAGCTGTCAAGGCATGGGGATTTTCCCCCCCCTCTGCTTTGGGTTTCTTTCTCCCCCTTCAAGAGAAGGGTAAGGCCGGGCTCAGAGGAAAACAACAGCAAACCCCTCCTCTCCTTTTGAAATAAAGATGTCAAGCTGGTAAGGGCTGTCTTAAGTACTTTATTGAAGGATTAGCTAGAAGAGGAAGTGAAGAAAACGCAGCTAGTCTGGTTTCTAGCAATACCCTACCAGGCCGCGCAACAATGCTGCATTTTCTCAGTGTGCTTTGCTCCTTCTAAAAAGCTAACAGATCCTTGTTTTGTTTTTTCTGGAGCAAGAACAGGCAAGAGCCAGCCTGTGATTAACATGCGTCCTTCATCCTGCAAGAGGGAAGTTAGTGATCTCGTTTCCAACCCCTTAGGTTAAAAAGTTTAAAAATTAAAAAAACCAAAACACAGAAAGCCAGGACCCTGATCCTCTCTCTCCTCGACCTTCATGTCCCCCCAGGGAAGCGGCCCCACAGAATGTCCCTCTCCAGCTGCCCTTCCCGGAACAGAGCCTCTGCCAATCAAGAGGCACCTGGATCTGCCCAAAGCAGAGCCCTTTGGTGTCACCCCGCAGCCAAGTGGGGGGCACAATGACTCTCAAATTACACTAAGCAATCTCCTGACTGCTCAACTAAGCTCTAAAAGGAGGCTTCACTTTCCAACACTGAAGGCTTGCCTCAGTTTGCCGAGCCTGCCGCGTGCTCCCTCTTCCGGGGCAACCTCCCTCCCTGTCCCCCTAGCTCCAGACAGAAGTGCGCCCTCTTGGAATTCCTCGCATCCTTTGTCTCTGGTGTGCTTGGGGGCACTCATCACAGCCTGCCTTTGTAGTTCCCCTTGAGGACTGGAAACCCCTGGGAGGGCAGAGGCCTCCTCCAGGAGCCTACGGGATGTCAGCAGAGTGGGCTGGCTTCTTTCTCCTGGCCCCCATGACTCACGGTACCTTTCTGAGGGCTCTGTCATCTTTGCTCACATTCGAGTCATCTGCAGATTTGTCTCTGCTCTCCCTAAGTGCCCGAGGGCAGGGGCCAGGTCTTACTCAACCTCACACCCCCCCGCCACCTGGCAGAGTCCCTGGCATCGAGCAGCCGGTTAAATATTTGCTCAATTACACATCTCTGTGCCCTCCCCCATGCACCTAGCAGCCTTGTATATAAATTGACTACTATTAATCGGGTGATTGTCTAAACAGGCCTTAAAGCAGCCTCCCTCCTTACCAAAAGGGGAATAAACCACCAGGTGAGGTTATGAGTGAGGCAGTGATCAGTGGAGTCAGAAATGGCCACAGCGATGCAGGAAGGAGCTACCGCTCTCTTCCCTTTCAACAGTTACTCCGAAATCCTGTTAAACCCAGAAAAGGATGCAGTGAACCGAGAAGCTGTTGGGCCTCTGAACTGCGCAGCGCAGAGAGAGCCGCCGGTCTGCGGGACCTGCCAGGCCCCGGGATTTCCCGGGAACCTTTCTCCCCACACCGGTTGGGTGGGGCCACAGGCTGCAGCTGGGCCCTCACCCTGCCCCCATGTCAAGGCCGCCGGCCACCTTGTGCGGGAGTTTGTTATAAACGACCAGGCCCTCTGCAGGGAGACGGGGGTGCCGTCCTGCCTCCGGGCGTGGCCCCAGGACGGAAGGGAGTGGGGGCCCCAGTACAGAGGAGCGGGGGAGGGAGGGTAAAGACCCCGACTCCGGCCCAAACAGGGCCGATGCAATAGCCCAGGCCTGGTTCTAAAGGCGCGGGGCCCAGCTCCCCGCCCCCGCCCGCGTGCGGCGGCCCCCAGGTGTCGTGGAATCAGGTGCGCTCCCGGGCGGCGACGATGGCCTCGCGCATTCCCGGGCCTTCCTTCCTCTCCCGGGTAGCGGAAGTCAGAAGTCAACGGCTGAGGGGCTGTAGGGGGGGGGGGGGGTAGACTCTCCCGGCCCCCGCCGATCCGCCGTGCCCACGCACCCACCCGCACCTCTCCCGGTCCGCCTCCTCCGCCCGGCAGATCGCAGCCGGGCTAATGAGGAAGTCGGGAGCGGAGGGCGGAAACTGAGCCGAGCGCAATGTCTACAGCAGGACAGTCCGAGTCTGACTCAGGAGGACGCCCTGACAGCTGCCAAACGGTCCCAGCCTGCCCGTTACCTCCGTGTCCAGAACGCCTGGAAACTTCCAAAGGAGCCGCTGCCCCGAGCCCCCCAGCTCACGCTCACCCGTTCCGGTCCGGGGACAGCGGCTCCCCGGAAAGGGTTAAAAAGTTTGCCCAACTCGGGCACTTGGCGAGGCGAGGGCGGGGCGCGTGCCCCGGCGGCAGGGGGAGGTCGAGGCTGCCGGTGCCCCGCCGGGGGAGCGCGCCTGGCAGGGGGAGGGGCGGAGGGTTTCCGGGGAGCGCCGGACCCGCAGCCTTCCCNCCCAGCTCGGCTCCTCGCCGCCTTCCCGCCCCGCCCTAGCAGCGGCCCGCCTATTCCAGCCCGGCGCCGGCTCCGGCTCCGGGGCGGAGCCTGGAGCCCGACTCCGCCCCAGGAGCTGCCTCGCCCACTCCAGTCCGGCCTCGCTTATGATGGACAGACACCTTGGCCCGTGGGAAGGGGGTAGGAGGAGCCTCTGGGACCAAAGGGGTGGGCATTCATCCTCCTCATCCGCCCCCGCCCCCGCCCGCTCCACCTTCCTCCGCGCTTCCTAGGCGGGAGCCCCGCCCCGTAGGGCGGGCCCGACGAACAGCCAGGTTCCAGAGGGAAGATGGACACAGAGAGAGTCCAATCAGTGGGAGGAGGCAGGCAGAGGGCTCCGGCCGGGATTTTGGTGCATTGCCGCGGCCGGGCGAGGCAGGGCGGGAGCCCGCTGGGGAGGTCCCGGACTCTGACAGCCCGCCCCTCAAGCTGTTTTCCCGGTGCCATGCCCTCCTATCCGAAGAACAGATATTAAGTACCATATATGGGAAAAGTGCTATTTTACATAATTATGATGGCCTGTGGGGGCGGGCGTAGACTCGGCTCAGGATATGGTTCGGGTGCTCTGAGTTCGATTCCCGACCCTGTCTTTAGAGTATGCCCGCTGCGGTCTTCTGGCCTCTGGACCTCAGCTGAGACGGGTTCTTGGGGTCACTTCCAGGCCTCTTTACCTTCACGCCATTAATTGGCACATTCCCTTTCAGATTTTTTGTTACGAATGTTTTTTCGTGTGTGTGCTTTTTCTCAGGTAGGCAAAGCGCCACTCTTTTTGGTCACTGCCCACTACACGAGGATAAAAACTTTTTTTAAAAGAAATTTTTTTGCAGGCGTCTGGCTAGCTCAGTGGGTAAAGCATGGAGCATGTGACTTATCTAGGGGTTCTGAGTTCTAACCCCACGTTGGACATACAGCCCACTAAAACACTTTATAAGTTAAAAAAAAATTATACTTATCTTTTAATCCATTGGGGATTTAGTTTGTGGAATGAGGGGGAAAACTCAAACAAGTTTTGTAATAGGCCAATTGTCCATACACCATTTTCTCCACTAATTTCAGGTACCGTATTCATCACCTTTCTAATATATGCTCCGACCTATTTCTGAGTTGTATCCATTGACCTTTCTGTGCTAGTTCCAAAATACTTTAATGATGGGAGCTTTATGTATATTTTATATCAAAGAGGGCAAATTTCTCATTACTCTTTCCTTTTGGTATGTTCATACTATCATGACTATAACTCAAGAAAAAAATTGTCATGTAAAGGCAAAAGAACACTGGGGGCAAAAATGATGCAACCCTAAGAATTACTACCAACAACATATAAAGAGCTCTTATCAGTCATTAAGAAAAACCCCAAGTACTCTAGGGGCGCCTGAGTGGCTCAGTGGGTTCAGCGCGGGCTTCAGCTCAGGTCATGATCTCACTGTCAGTGAGTTCCAGCCCCCAAACAGACTCTGTGCTGACAGCCTGGAGCCTGCTTTGGATTCTGTGTCTCCCTCTCTCTCTGCCCCTCCCCACATTCTCTCTCTCTCTCTCTCTCCCTCTCTCTCTCTCTCTCTCTCAAAAATAAACCTTGAACAAAAAACAAAAATACAAGTACTCCAAAATAGAAACAGTCCAAAAAAGGAATGGGCAATTAAGAAAGAAGAAACATAAATGATCAACAATTATGAAAAAAAATGATTCATTAGAAATGCAAACAGAACATGAGATGCATTTTTCACCTAACAAATTTTAAAAATAAGGATAAAAAATAAAAATGCCCACTTTTAGCCAGGTTTAGAGATATAGGCAGGAAAGTAAATTGATCAGTTCTGTCTGAAAATTCACCATAAAAAAAATAATTGGAAAAGTGCACAGGGGCGCCCGGCTGGCTCAGTCAGTAGAGCGTGAACTTGAGGTTATAAATTCAAGCCCCATGCTAGGTGTAGAGATTACTTAAAAATGAAGTCTTAAAAAAGCAGGGGGAGGGGGTACGTGGGTGGCTCAGTGGGTTAAGTGTCCATCTCTAGATTTTAGCTCGGGTCATGATCTCACGGTTGGTGAGGTCAGCTCCAGTCAGGCTCTGCACTGACAGTACGGAGCCTGCTTGGGATTGTCACTCTCCCTCTCTCTCTGTCCCTCTTTGCTTGCACACCTGCAAAGGGGGGCACTAAATAACCTTTTTTTTTTTTTTCTGAGAGAGAGAGAGCGTGAGCATGAGAGGGTCAGAGAGAGAGAGGCTGACACAGAATCTGAAACAGGCTCCAGGCTCTGAGCTGTCAGCTCAGAACCTAACACAGGGCTCGAACCCACAAACCGTGAGATCGTGACCTGAGCTGAAGTCGGGCGCTTAACCGACTGAGCCACCCAGGCACCCCAATAAATAACGTTTTTAAAGAAAGAAAGAGGGGCTCCTGGGTGGCTCAGTCAGCTAAGCGACTGACTTCGGCTCAGGTCATTATCTCACTGTTTGTGGGTTCGAGCCCTTCGTCGGGCTCTGTGCTCACAGCTAGCTCAGAGCCTGGAGCCTGTTTCAGATCCTGTGTCTCCCTCTCTCTGACCCTCCCTTACTCACCCTGTCTCTTTCTCTCTCTTTCTCTCAAAAATAAATAAACGTTTGTAAAAAAAATTTTTAAAAGAATGAAAAATGCAGAGAGTGGTTTAAAAAGTATTCTCTTCAATAAATAAATAATAAAAGGTATTCATTTCAACATTGTTTATAGTTACTAAATATTAAAAATAAATGCATAACATAAGAGATTGGTTGAATAAATGTTGATGCATCCATTTGTTGCAAAATACCCAGAAAGTAACTAAAATTTTATTTAGATTTGTAATTACTGATTTAAAATATATTAAGTAAGGAAAAGCAAATTAGAGAATGTTATTCTAGCAGGAATGCATTTATTTTTGTGCAGCATTTGTGTGTCTGTCTGATGCGTGTGTGGGCATGTGTGTATTCTCAGAAAGAGAGAGAATAAGGCTTAAAAGGAATGTTAACAGGTAACTAATGGTTGTATCTTTATTTTACGTTTTATTTATTTAAAAAATGTTCATTTTTGAGAGAGTATGAGCAGGGGAGGGGCATAGAGTGAAGGGGACAGAGGATCTTGAAGCAGGCTCTGCACTGACTGCAGCAAGCCCAACACAGGGCTTGAGCTCACAAGTCATGTCATGACATGAGCTGAGGTCAGACACTCAACCGACTGAGCCACCCAGGTGCCACAAGAGTTATGTCTTTTTTTTTTTTTTTTTAAGAATTGTTTATTTTGAAAATCAGAGAACTCTAGATGCTGGCGAGGATGTGGAGAAACGGGCACCCTCCTACACTGTTGGTGGGAATGTAAACTGGTGCAGCCCCTCTGGANTGTTTAAAAGCAAAAAAAAAAAAAAAGAATTGTTTATTTTGAGAGACAGACGGAAAGCATGAGTGGGGAGGAGGCACAGAGAGAGACAAAGAATCCAAAGCAGCTCCAGGCTCTGAGCTGTCAGCACAGAGCCTGACACAGGGCTCGAACTCACGAACCATGAGATCACGCTCTGAGCCAAGCTGGAGGCTTAACCACCCAGAAGCCCCAAGGGTTATGTCTTAAGAGAAAGATTGTGGCTGAGTTTTTCTTTTGCCTATCCGTGTTTTTAACACATATATCACTTGCATACTTTCATCAAAAGTAGAAGAAAGTGACTCACTTCGATGTCACCTCTTCTAACATGTCTTCCCTGACCCTGCAAGCCAGTTAGGTGGCTGTCCTTTATACAATCACATCGCATCATCTTTCCCTTATCTCTCTCATTGCACATGGGATTTTAATTCTCCACCTACTGGCTGAGGACACACGGGGGCTGTGCCTTGTTTGTCTCTGTGGACCTGATATTGACACCAGGCCCGGCAGAAAACGGTCCTTAGTGAATGCTTGAGCAGGACTCAGCATCTGTTGCCTTATCTGTAAAATGGGTATAATCACTGGGTCTTGCTTTGCCCTGAGGACTGCTGGGAAGAAGACAGGAGACCCACATCTCAAGGTGTCTTCTAAACTGCTAAGTAGTATCCACTTACAATAGAACATTAATGCTAATGTTCACTTCTATTTTCCTCATAGCCCCAGCCTCCTGGCCCCACCCTCTCCAGGGATGGAAAAAGATGGAAGAGCCTGTTGGCCAGGCCCTGAATTCTCTCATCCCCATCCACTAGCCTAGATGCTTCCCTAACTAAAGAAGCCTTCCCAGGGGCACCTGCGTGGCTCAGTCGGTTAAGCATCGGACTTCACTCCTATCATGATCTCATGATTTGTGAGTTCGAGCCCCCCATTAGGCTCTGTGGCGACAGCTCAGAGCCTGGAGCCTGCTTCAGATTCTATGTCTCCCTCATTCTCTGCCCCTGCCCCACTCTCTCTAGCTCTCTCTCTCTAAAAAATAAATAATAAACATTACAAAATAAAAAGAACAGGGGCGCCTGGGTGGCTTAGTCGGTTAAGCGTCCGACTTTCACTTAGGTCATGATCTCGCGGTTTGTGGGTTCGAGCCCCATGTCGGGCTCTGTGCTGACTGCCAGCTCAGAGCCTGGAGCCTGTTTCAGAGTCTGTCACTCCCTCTCTTTCTGACCCTCCCCTGCTCACGCTGTCTCTCTCACTCTCTCCTAGAAATAAATAAAAAACATTAAAAAAATAAAAATAAATAAAAAGTTAAAAATAAAAAAACAAAAAGCCCTCCCACCTGCTATCCAGCCTAACCCCTCCTCTGTCTCCCAAGAAATGGGACCCTTAATAGAGTCTACCCTTGAAAATTTTCTAGGAAAATATTTCATCTTTATTGTCTGAGAATTAAAATAATATTATGGTTGGTATAGAAAATATTAAAAAGCAAGAAAATTAAAATCACCCATAAACTTACCACCACAATATGGCATCTTTTTTTTTTTTAATGTTTTATTTATTTCTGAGAGAGAAAGACAGGGTGAGCAGAGGAGGGTCAGAGAGAGAGGGAGACACAGAATCTGAAACAGGCTCCAAGCTCTGAGTTAGCCATCAGCACAGAGCCTGATGCAGGGCTCGAACCCACAAACCATGAGATCATGACCTGAGCCAAAGTTGGATGCTTACCCAACTGAGCCACCCAGGCACCCCAATATGGCAACTTTTAACAAACCTTGTTTCCTTCAAATCTTTAGGTGCACACATGGGTATTTGAGTAAGATGGAGAGGGCCACATATACACATGGTTACCTGAGATATTACAAAGTTGCCACTGTCAGTAAGAGAAAAAGAGATGGTCTTTTTGATAAATGGTGCAACGTCAATTGCATATTCACATGTAGAACCGTGAATCTTGATCCCCACCCTCATACCATTTAGGGAAATAGTTCCGGAGGAATCAGAGACCTAAATATGAAAAGGAGACAATGAAACTTCTAGAAGAAAGCAAGGAGAATATCTCAATGACTTTAAAATAGGCAAAAATTTCTTTTTTTTAATTAAAAAAATCTTTATTTTTGAGAGAAGAGACAGAGCATGAGTGGGGGAGGAACAGAGAGAGAGAGGAAGACACAAAATCTGAAGCAGGCTCCAGGCTCTGAGCTGTCAGCACAGAGCCCAAAGCGGGGCTGAGACTCACGAACTTCGAGATCCTGCCTGAGCCGAAATCAGATGCCCGACCTCCTGAGCCACCCAAGCACCCTGACAAAAATTTCCTAAGACCGGGGCGCCTGCGTGGCTCAGTCAGTTAAGCGTCAGACTTTGGCTCAGGTCATGATCTCGCGGTTCATGGGTTCGAGCCCCACATCGGGCTCTGTGCTCACAGCTAGCTCAGAGCCTGGGGCCTGTTTCAGATTCTGTGTCTCCCTCTCTCTGACCCTCCCCTGTTCATGCTGTCTCTCTCTCTCTCTCAGAAAAAAATAAAAAACATTAAAAACATTATTAAAAACAAAAATGTCCTAAGATCAAAAAGGATAAACCATAAGATTGTTAAATTCAACTTAATTAAAATTAAGAACTTCTGTTCACCAAAAGACACATTAAAGAGAGTAAAAAANAAAAAAATAAAAAACATTAAAAACATTATTAAAAACAAAAATGTCCTAAGATCAAAAAGGATAAACCATAAGATTGTAAAATTCAACTTAATTAAAATTAAGACTTCTGTTCACCAAAAGACACATTAAAGAGAGTAAAAAAAGAAAATTAAAAAAAGAGTAAAATTCAAATCACAGACTGGGAGAAAATAATTACAATGCATATACGTCAAAGGAGCTGTATTCCAAAGTTATCATGAACATCTAGGGATGCCTGGGTGGCTCAGTTGGTTATGCTTCCAACTCTTGATTTCAGCTCAGGTCATGATCTCAAGGTCATGAAATCAAGTTCTGCACTGGGCTCTGCCCTGGGCATGGAGTGGAGCCTGCTTAAGATTCTCTCTTCTTCTGCCTCTGCCTGTCTCCTGTGCAGGCTCTCTCTCTCTCTCTCTCTCTCTCTCTCAAAAAAAAAAAAATCTATGTTAAGAAAACAACAGACAGGGTACCTGGATGGCTCAACTGGTAGAGCATGTGACTCTCGATCTGGGGGTTAGGAGTTCGAGCCCCACATTGAGGGTAGAGTTCATGTAAAAAAAATAAGAAAGAAAAGACAGACAACCCAATTTTTTCCTCAATGGGCAAAGATCTGAATGGGCCACTATATAAAAGAGGATATCTAATTATCCAGGAAACAAATAAAAGGGTGTAAACATCATTAATTATAACAGAATGCAAATTAAAATGACAATGAGAGAGCACTAACCCCACCCTGCATTGACAAAAATGAAGCTAGGAAAAGTTGGCAAGGATGGGAGCTAATGAAACTCTCATGAATTACTTGTGGGAGTGAGTGCAAGTTTTCTACAACCACTTTGGGAAAATGTTGGCTGTATCTACTAAAGTTGAATATACATGTATACCCTATGATCCAGCAAGTCCACTCTTTAAAATTTATTCTTAACGATTATTCATTTTTGAGAGAGAGACAGAGCACAAGCTTAGCAGGGGCAGAGAGAGGGAGACACAGAATCCGAACCAGGCTACATACAGGCTCAGCCTGATGCGGGGCTTGAACCCACGAATCGTGAGATCATGCCTGAGCCAAAGTCGGACGCTTAACCCGCTGCACCACCCAGGCGCCCCCAGCAAGTCCACTCTTAAGTATACACCAAAGAGAAATGAGCTTAGGCCCAACAAACGTGTGTACGAAAGTGTCCGTAGCAGTTGAAAATAGCCAAAAACCAAGAGGAGAAAAGTATACGGAGGGTAAAATGAATACATGCAGTAGTTTCATACAGTGCGCTGATACAAAGGAAGGAAAAAGAGCAAACTAGGGTTAATGTAAAAAACATAGACTTGGGGTGTCTGGAGGGGTTCAGCCAGTTAAGCGTCCGACTACGGTTCAGGTCATGATCTCACAATTAATGGGTTCGAGCCCCGCGTCAGGCTCTGTGCTGACAGCTCGGAGCCTGGAGCCTACTTCAGATTCTCTCTCTCTGCTCCTCCCCCGCTCACGTTCTCTCTCTCTCTCTCTCTCTCTCTCTCTCTCAAAAATAAATAAACATTAAAAAATTTAAAAAAGCACAAAGACTTAAAACACACACACAAAGACTTAAGCGTCTGTAAATTGACGAATGCATAAACAAAATGTGGCATCTTCGTACAATGGAATAAAGTCAGTGATAAAAAGGAGTGAAATACTGACCAGGCTAAAACACAGATGTTTCTTAAAAACATTACGCTAAGTCAAGGTAGCCAACCACAAAAAAGCACCCATATTATATAATTCCATGTATATGAAATTTCCAGGATAGGCAAATCGATAGAGACGGAAAACAGATTAGTGTTTGCCCGAGGCTGGGGAGAAAGGAAGAAATGAGAAGTTAGTGCTAATGGCTAAGAGGGTTGGGCTTTTTTTTTTCCTTTTTTGAGGCAATGAAAATGTTCTGAAATTGGATTGTGGTGAGGGTTATGCAACTCTGTGAATATACTAAAAGCCTAAGGAACTGGCTGCTTTACGTTTTTATGTATTTACGTATTTATTTATTTATTTTTAAGTAAGCTCTACACCCAACATGGGGCTCGAACTCACAACCCAGAGATCAGGAATCACCTGTTCTACCAACTGAGCCAGGGAGACTCCCTCCCCCCGCCAGATTTTTGGGGAATTGTATACTTTAAAAACGATAAACTTGGGGCGCCTGGGTGGCTCAGTCAGTTGGGTGTCTGACTTCAGCTCGGGTCATGATCTCGTGGTCTGTGAGTTCGAGCCCCGTGTTGGGCTCTGTGCTGACGGCTCAGAGCCTGGAGGCTGCTTCGGATTATCTGTGTGTGTGTGTCTCTCTCTCTGCCCCTTCCCCGCTTGTGCTCTGTTTCTCTCTCTCTCAAAAATACAATATAATAAAACATTTTAAAAAAAGAAAACTTACTTTTTTCAAAAAAGGATAAACTCTATGGTATATGTGACATATCTCACTTAAGCTGTTGTTTTGTTCTGTTTGAAATCAATAAATCTCTCAGAAATAGTGTTTGAGTGGGGCGCCTGGGTGGCTTAGTCGGTTAAGAGTCCAACTTTCGCTTGGGTCATGATCTCGCGGTTCGCGGGTTCGAGCCCCGCGTCGGGCTCTGTGCTAACTGCCAGCTCAGAGCCTGGAGCCTGTTTCAGAGTCTGTGACTCCCTCTCTCTCTGACCCTCCCCTGCTCACGCTGTCTCTCTCTCTCCTAGAAATAAATAAAACATTAAAAAAAAAAGAAATAGTGTTTGAGTGAAAGAGCTTAGATACAAAGAAAAGTGGGAACTGTATAAATCCTCTTATGTGAAGTTCTAATGCAGGCGAAATCCATCTCTGGTGACAGAAGCTGGAATGGAGGTTCTGTTTGAAGAGAGTTCGAGGAGGCCCACAGGAGCCTTCTGGAGTACTGGAATGTTCTATGTCTTGATCTGGTTGGTGGTTAGTCTGGGTGTACATATGTAAAATTTATTGATTTGTGCACTTAAAACTCGTGTGTCATGCTTATTATAAATGATACCTCAATAATAAGGAAAGTAGTAAAATAAACTTGGAGCAAAATATAAATAATTGGTGGGGTGCCTGGGTGGCTCAGTTGGTTGAGCATCCATTTTTGACTCAGGTCATGATCTCGAGGTTCATGAGTTCAAGCCCCGCGTCGGGCTCTGTGCTGACAGCTCAGAGCCTGGAGCCTGCGTCAGATTCTGTGCCTCCTTCTCTCTCTGCCCCTCCCCCACTCACGCACTGTCTCTGTCTCTCAAAAAATAAATAAAGGTTTTAAAAAATGTTTAAGGGGCGCCTGGGTGGCTTAGTCGGTTAAGCGTCCGACTTTCGCTTAGGTCATGATCTCGCGGTTCATGGGTTCGAGCCCCGCGTCGGGCTCTGTGCTGACTGCCAGCTCAGAGCCTGGAGCCTGTTTCAGAGTCTGTCACTCCCTCTCTCTCTGACCCTCCCCTGCTCACGCTGTCTCTCTCTCTCTCTCTCCTAGAAATAAATAAATAAATAAATAAATAACATTAAAAAAAAATAAAAAAAATAAAAAATGTTTAAAAAATATATATATAAATAATTGGTGAAGATGGATAAAGGGTACATGAGAGTCCTTTGTGCTATTCTTGCAATTTTCTCTAAGTTTTTTAATTCCTTAAAGTTAAAAGTTACAAATAACATAAAGAAAGAATAACAATTTTAATTCTACTCTTTCTATATATGTTTTTGGATTCCCGCTAATTATTTTTCTCTTCAGCATCTTGGCAATTCACCTGCCTATACACAGACTTTGGATTTCCCTGTCTTAAAAACAAACCAGAAAATGGACTGTTACCTAAAATACACAAAACAACTCTTAAAACTCAACAACAGGGGCGCCTGGGTGGTTCAGTTGGTTAAGCGTCCGACTTCGGCTCAGGTCATGATCTCACGGTTCATGGGTTCAAGTCCCGTGTCTGGCTCTGTGCTGACAGCTCAGAGCCTGGAACCTGCTTCAGATTCTGTGTCTCCCTCTCTCTCTGACCCTCCCCTGCTCACGCTGTCTCTCTCTCTCTCTCTCTCTCTCTCTCAGAAATATTAAAAAGATTTAAAAAATGAAAAACAAAAGAAACTCAACAATAACAGGGGCACCTGGGCAGCTCAGCCACTTAAGCATCCGACTCTTGATCTCAGCTCAGGTCATGATCTCACGGTTTGCGGGTTCCGGCCCCTCGTTGGGATCCGCACTGTGGCAGAGTGTGCTTCGGATTCTCTCTCCCCACCCTCATCTCTAAATAAATAAATAAATAAGAAAACAATGTGATTTTAAAAATGGGCCAAAGACCTTCTTAATTTTTTTTAAATTTTGTAATGTTTATTTGTTTTTGAAAGAAAGAGAGAGAGACAAGTGTGAGCAGGGCAGGCGCAGAGAGAGAGGGAGACACAGAATCTGAAACAGACTCCAGGCTCCCAGCTGTCAGCACGGAGTCCAATGCCAGGCTCAAACCCACAAACCATGAGATCATAACCTGAGCTGAAGTCGGACAATTAACTGACAGAGACACCCAGGTGCCCCAAAATGGGTCAAAGACCTTAATGTGCACCTCACCAAAGAAATACAGGTAGGAAATAAGCCAATGAAAAATGTTCCACATCTTGTTATTAGAGCAATGAATGTCAAGAGGAGATGTTACTACCCACCTATTAGAATGGCCTAAATCCAGGGCGACTGGGTGGCTCAGTTGGCTGAGCGTCTGATTCCAGCCTAGGTCATGATCTCGGGGTCCATGGGTTAGGCCCTGCGTTAGGCTCTGTGCTGACATCTCCGAGCCTGGAGCATGCTTCAGATTCTGTGTCTCTTTCTCCCTGCCCCTCCCCCACTCGTTCATGTGTGCTCTCTCTCTCAAAAGTAAATACGCATTAAAAAATTTTTTATTTATTTATTTTTTAATGTTTTATTTATTTTTTTTGAGAGAGACAGACAGCGTGAGCAGGGGAGGGTCAGAGAGAGAGAGGGAGACACAGAATCCGAAGCAGGCTCGAGGCTCTGAGCTGGCTGTCAGCACAGAGCCCGACGCAGGGCTGGAACCCACAAACCATGAGATCGTGACCTGAGCCAAAGTCAGACGCTCAACCGACTGAGACACCCAGGCGCCCCCTAAAAAATTTTTTTTAGAATGGTCAAAATCCAGAACACTCATAACACCAAATGCTGGCGAGCATGTAGTTCAACAAGAATGCTCACTGATGGCTGGTGGGAACATAAAACTGCTCTGGAAGACAGTGTGGCAGGTTGTTACAAAACTAAACACACTGTTACCATGCAGTCCCGCAACTGCGCTCCTTGGCATTTACTCAAAGGCGTTGAAAACTGGCATCCACACAAAATCCTGCATGCAGATGTTTACAGCAGTCTTACTCATGATCGCCAAAACCTGGAAATAACCAATATGTAGGTGAAAAGAGAGACCACGGTCCATCCAGACAACGGAATATTATTCATCACTAAAAAGAAATGAGCTAGTGAGCTGTGAAGAGACATGGAGGAAGCTGAAATGCACATCACTAGTTGAACAAAGCCAGTCTGAAAAGGCTTCATACTGTAGGATCCCAACTATATGACATTCTGAAAAAGGCAAAACTGAGGAAATAATAAAAACATCAGTGGTTGCCAGCGGCTGGGGTAGGGAAGGGGGGATGAATAGACAGCCCAGAGAGGATCCTTCGGGGCAGTGAAAATACTCTGCTACTCCAGTGGTGAATTCGCTCCACAGTCTTCCCTCCCTATCACTGCAGATTTCTCCAGAGAATGAGTCGTCTACATCAGCCCCTCAGATCCCTCACCTTTCTCATTCACCTTCAGCCCCTACCCTCTCTACACGGCTCTTCGGAAGTCAGCAAGCTGAGTGCCTCACCCAGGTCTTGCCTGCCTAGACAGCACTGGAAACTCATCAACGTCCCCTCCTACCAACACAGACTTTCTAGAAACTTCCCAGAGGGACGGGTCACCTTTTTTGTTCTTCCATGATCACGACAGTCGGCTAGAATGCACAGGTTTGGGGTGCATCTCTTTATTCAAGGCAGCGTTTCTGGATCAAAGTCCTTGGGCACGTAGGTGGGAAGGCTGAGATTTGAACCCAGATATCCCGGCTACACTCCAGTGGGAGTTCATCATTAGACACTAAATGTGTTCTACCGACTCTGCCACCCAGGTGCCCCAATCAATTTTTTTTTAAGTTTATTTATTTATTTTGAGAGAGAGAGAGAGAGAGCATGAGCAGGGGAGGGGCAGAGGGAGAGGGAGAGAGTGAGAATCCCAAGAAGCCTCCGTGCTCAGCTCAGATCCCAACACAGGCCACAAGATCATAGCCCTAACTGAAATCAACCACTGAGCCACCCAGGCACCCATCAACTTTATTCTTTAATGCTAACAGAATATATCTTAGACTAGATAGAATATCTTAGGAAGGATATACAAGGAGTGACATCGATTGTTCTCAGAAGTGGGTGGCTGGGAAATCGGGGTGGGAGAATTTTCACTGAAAAACCCTTCCATATCTCTTACATTTAGACTCATCTGCATGTATGATCTATTTATACATCAAATTTAAACATGAAAACATATGCTACAAATGAAAATATACATATAAAATAATATCAATCCATTTTTAAAATTTTTAAAAATGTTTATTTTTTTTTGAGAGAGAGAGAAAGAGAGAGAGATGGAGTGTGAGTAGGGGAGGGACAGAGAGAGGGGGAGACACAGAATCTGAAGCAGGCTCCTGGCTCTGAGTTGTCAGCACAGAGCCCAACGCGGGGCTTGAACTCATGAGCCATGAGATCATGACCTGAGTCCAAGTCTGATGCTCAACCGACGGAGCCACCCAGGCACCCCTGGGAGCTTGTTAAATGCAGGGTCTCAGTACCCAGCCCAAACCCACCAAGCTCAAATCGGCAATTTAACAAGCTCCCTGGGTGTTTCACATCATCTTAAAGTGAGACAGGGGGCACCTGGGTGGCTCAGTCGGTTAAGCAATCAACTCTTGATCTCAGCTCAGGCCATGATCTCAGGGTTCATGAGTTCGAGCCCTGCGTCGGGCTCTGTGCTATCCGCGCAGAAACTGCTTGGGATCCTCTCTCTTCCTGCCCCTCCTTCCATGCACGCGCACACTCTCTTTCTCTCTCAAAATAAATAAATAAGCATTTAAAAAAAATAAAATGAAGTGTGACAAACACTGGGCTCAATCAGGAGGCACACTGTGGGCCTCCTAAGGAGTTGCACTCCATCAGATATTAGAATCTCTGGTGACATTTTAACTAAATCAGTGTCTCACGAGAAGCATCCTGAGCACCTCTGTTGTATAAATTCGTTATCCAACCAGCAAATGCTTACCAAGCACCACCCACGTGTACGCTATGACTAGGAACATGTCTTCTTCCCTGGAATGGCACTCAGGGCCCTGTCTCTAATATGCACCCGGTGACCATTATTCCGTGAATCTAGTGCAGTGTCATACCCAATTTACACCTTCTATCTCGGGTCCACTGGGTCTCCAGGCCATCACTCAAACATGCCCTCCACCCCCTTTCTCTTGAGTCTTTGAGGGTGGTGAGTCCTTCAGGAGGCCTCCCAGACCGCTTGGTGCAGCTGGGTCCTCAGTGCTCCCACCACAACCTGGACTTACCTCGGTCACAGTAACTTCATTCACCCCGTGAAGCTTGCCTGTCCCCCGTACAAGGAGGCCAGGTGCTTCCGAAGGACAGACCAGCGCTTTGTTCGTGCTTACATCCCCAGGACCTGGCGTGATTAAATGTTTGCAGACTGAATGAACACACAGGCAAGCTAACACAATTAAAATAAGGATATGTGTGAAAGAAGCACACCAAAGCTAGGAAATGCAATTATTTCCTGTGTGTGTGTGTGTGTGTGTGTGCGCGTGCGTGCGCACGCACCCCATGGTATCTTAGCACAGATGGGTGCTGGAGAATAAATAACCATGCTTCTGGTTTTTTCTGACAGCTTTACTGAGATGTAATTCACATACCATGCATTTCACTCATTTAAAGTGTACAGTTCGTTCAGTGCTTTTTAGTATATTCACAGAGTTGTGCAATCATCACTGCTATTTAATTCCAGAACATTTTCCTCACTGCAAAGGAATCCCACATCCACCGGAGGTCAGTCCCCGTCTCCCCCTTACCTTCTCCCCCAGCCCTACACCACCACGCATCCCCCGTCTTTATATCTTTCCCTGTTCTGCACATGTCATATAAATGGAATCATACAGTATGTGGGTTTTTGTGTGTCTGGCCTCTTTCACTTAGCACGAGTTTTCAAGGGTCATGAATGCTTCAGGATGAGTCAGTACCCCATTCCTTCCTATTGGTGAGTGACACACCACACTTTGTTTCTCCGTTCCTCAGATGACAGTTACCAAATGTCATGCAAGTAGATAGCATTTAGTTTCCGCAGCAACATTTTCATACCATCTCCCTGCATCTTGACATTTACCATTTCAGAAGGGTGGTGTTTATCCCCATTTTGCAGATGTGTAAAGTGAGGCTACAGTGAGCTGTTGTCACTTGCCAGAGACCACAGGCCATCAAATGGCAGTCATAACTCAAAGCCCTTTTTCTCTGGGCCATTCCGTCTCCCTCCACAATCCAGTTTCTATCACATGTCTCTCTTCCCCTCATAAACCCACTCTTCATGGTATCCACAGTGCCCTATAGCCACGGGGCACACTAGGCCACTAGGGCTCTGGACACACTGAAGCTTGGGTGTGTGCCCAGGGAGGGTGGTAAGCCTCTATCTCATCTGGGTTTATAAGCCAAAAGCCTGTGCTGTTTCCAGCCCCCGAGCAGAGAGGCCGTTTCTCGGTTCTGGGTGCGGGTGGTGAGGACATACCCAGAGGAGACTGTGCTCCAGGAGTCCTTCACCTCGCTGTCCACCCTGCGTAACGGGGGCCTCTCACCCCTCTCACCCCTCTCACCCCTCTCACCCCTCTCACCCCTCTCACACCCAGTGTTGCCCAGACCTTCCAGTGGCCACTTCCTTCTGCTTGCCACGCCCCTCCCTCCCCAGCCGCAGGGAATCTTTTTTTTTTTTAATTTTTTTAATGTTTTATTTGTTTCTGAGAGAGAGAGAGAGAGAGAGAGACAGTGTGAGCAGGGGAGGGTCAGAGAGAGAAGGGGACACAGAATCTGAAGAAGGCTCCAGGTTCAGAGCTGGCTGTCAGCACAGAGCCTGACGCGGGGCTCGAACCCATGAACTGTGAGATCATGACCTAAGCCACCCGGGTGCCCCCAGCCGCAGAGAATCTTAACAGCTCTTATCACACGGGGGCACAATGTGTTTCATGTCTGCTCCCCCAGACCTGTGAGCTCCAGACGTAAAGGGTCTTAATCATCTCTGTATCACAGAAACTGACACTTGGTAGGAACTCAGCTAGTATCGGTGTGGAATGGATGGATTTTTCCATGTGTTAAGAATAGCCCTACAAGGGGCACCAGGCTGGCTCAGTCGGTAGAGCATGTGACTCTTGATCTCAGGGTCGTGAGTGTGAGCCCCAGGTTTGGTGTAGAGATTAATAAAGATAGTAACAATAATAGTGCCTATGATCTATTGCATGCTTAGCACAAGACGTTTTTATCCAAAGCAACACTTTGATGTGCTATCTAATCTCCTTTTCTCAGAAAAGGTAAAGTTGACTGGCCCAAGGTCATAGATAGCAAGAGACAGACCTGGGATTTAAGTCTAGAACGACTTGTCTCCCAATATGCTGCTCTTCACCACCCGTGGGTCCCCTCATAGGGCAAGTGGGAATTTAGAATCAGGCCTTCAGGAGTGGATGATTTAAAAAATAATAATAAAATAAAATTTTTAAAAAGGAGGACCTGGTTGCCCAAAGCTTCTCAAATTCTACTCTCCTGTGATCTCTATTACGAGCTCATAGTTCAGGTCTCAAGAGAGAAATCAGCTCAGAGGGGATACACACGACTCAGTGGGAGAAACAGCACTCAAGGCCAGGCCTGCCTGTTTCCAAGGGCAGGCTTGCATCATTATACCACAGTCACTGATTATCTGTTCCACTTGGCATTGCTTAGGCGGAAGTTTCGGTTTCCACTGAGCAGCTTTAAAAGTAGTAAAGGAATACATTCAAGTTGTGGAGAAATCAGAACCCTCCTACATTGCTGGTGGGATCGTAAGAAGGTGCAACCACTTTGCAAAACAGCATGGCAGTTCCTCAAATTCTGTTTGGTAACAGAGATATCATCTGATCTAGAAATTCCATTCCGAGTTATCTACCCAGGAGAAATGAAAACATATGCCCACACAAACACTTGTGCGTGAATGTACCTGAATGTCCACAGCAGCAGCGTTTTTGTCACAGCCACACACACACACACACACACACACACACACAAACAACTCAAATGTCCACAAACAGATGAACGGATAAGCAAAGTGTGGCACGTCCATACAATGGGATGTTATTTGACAATAGTACATGTTACCAACTCTTCGCAGACAACATGATACTCTATATGGGAAATCCAAAAGATTTCACAAAAAAACCGTGCTAGAATTGATCCATGAATTCAGCAAAGTCACAGGATATAAAGTCAATGTACAGAAATCGGTTGCATTTTTATACACCAACAATGAAGCAGCAGAAAGAGAAATTGAGGAACCGATCCATTTACAATTGCACCAAAAGCCATAAAATACCTAGGAATGAACCTAACCCAAGAGGTGAAAACTCTATACACTGAAAACTATAGAAAGCTTGTGAAAGAAATTGAAGAAGACTCAAAAAGATGGAAAAGTATTCCATGCTCCTGGATTGGAAGAATAAACATTGTTAAAATGTCGATACTACCCAAAACAGTCTACATATTCAATGCAATCTCTATCAAAATAACACCAGCATTCTTCACAGAGCTAGAACAAACAATCTTAAAATTTGTATGGAACCAGAAAAGACCCCGAATAGCTAAAGCAATCCTGAAAAAGAAAACCAAAGCTGGAGGCATCACAATCCCGGATTTCAACGTGTATTACAAAGCTGTAATTATCAAGACAGTATGGTACTGGCACAAAAACAAGCACTCTGGTCAATGGAAGAGAATAAAGAACCCAGAAATGGACCCACAAATGTATCCAGCTAATCTTTGACAAAGCAGGAAAGAATATCCAATGGAATAAAGACAGTCTCTCCAGCAAATGATGTTGGGCAAACTAGACAGTGACATGCAGAAAAATGAACCTGGACCACTTTCTTACACCACACACAAAAATAAACTCAAAATGGATGAAAGACCTAAACATAAGACAGGAAGCCATCAAAACCCTGTAGGAGAAAACAGGCAAAAACCTCTTTGACCTCGGCCGGACCAGGCAACTTCTTACTCAATATGTTTCCTGAGGCAAGGGAAACAAAAGCAAAAATGAACTATTGGGACCTCATCAAGATAAAAAGCTTCTGTGCAGCAAGGGAAACAATCAGCAAAACTAAAAGGCAGCTGACAGAATGAGAGAAAGATATTTGCAAATCACATATCAGATAAAGGGTTAGTATCCAAAATCTATAAAGAACTTATCAAACTCAATACCAAAAAAACCCCCAAAAAACCAAAAACCAAAAACAAAATCCCGAACAATTCCATGAAGAAATGAGAAAAAGACAAGAACTTTTCCTAAGAAGACATCTGGATGGCCAACCGACACATGAAAAAATGCTCAACATCACTCAGAAATACAAATACAAACCACAACAGGATACTACCTCACACCTGTCAGAATGGCTAAAATTAACAATTCAGGCAATGACAGATGACGGCGAGGATTTGGAGAAAGAGGAACCCTTTTACACTGCCAGTGGGAATGCAAACTGGTGCAGCCACTCTAGAAAACAGTACGGAGGTTCCTCAAAAAGTTAAAAATAGAGCTACCCTACGACCCAGCAATTGCACTGCTAGGTATTTATCCAAGGGATACAGGTGTGCTGTTTCAAAGGGGCACATGCACCCCAATGTTTATGGCAGCGCTATCAACAATAGCCAGAGTATGGAAAGAGCCCAAATGTCCATCAACGGTTGAATAGATAAAAATGTGGTAAATATATACAATGGAGTATCACTCAGCAATCAAAAAGAATGAAATCCTGCCATTTGCAACTACATGGATGGAACTAGAGGGCATTATGCTAAGTGAAATTAGCCAGAGAAAGACAAATATCATATGACTTCACTCATATGTGGAATTTAAGATGCAAAACAGATGAACATGAGGGAAGGGAAGCACAAATAATATAAAAACAGGGAGGGGGATGAAACATAAGAGACTCTTAGATATAGAGAACAAACAGAGGGTTGCCAGAGGGGTTGGGGGGGATGGGCTAAATGGGCCCGGGACATTAGGAGGACACTTGCTGGGATGAGCACTGGGTGTTATACATAGAGGATGAATCACTGGATTCTATTCCTGAAATCATTATTGCACTAGATGCTAACTAACTTGGATGTAAATTTTAAAAATAATAAATTTTAAAAAATAGTATATGTTACAACATAGTGTAATGAGAGCAGTATACTAAGTGAAAGAAGCCCGTCACAAAAGACCATGTATCGTATAATTCGATTTATATGAAATGTCCAGAAGAGCCAAATCTTTGGTTTCAGGAAGTACCTCAGTGGTTACCAGGGGCTGGGGTGGGGGGGTGCGGAATGGGGAGTGACTGATAATGGGTATGGGGATGACAAAAATGTTCTGGAATTTGACAGTGGCGGTGATTGCATGAGTCGGTGACTATACTAAAAACCATTGAATGGTACACTTTAAAAGGGTGAATCTTATGGTATGTGAATTCTACATCAATAAAGCTGTTATTTAAAAAAATAAAAATAAATAAAAATGAAATGACCTTTGTCTTTTCCAGCCCCGTGGAAACAGGTATTCGAAGGTGAGACCCGCCAGCTGGTGAATTCATCTCACGCCCCTGCTGTGACAGAGCATGGCCTCCTCTGAGCACAAACCAAGGCTCCAACAGCCAACCTTGGCATGTTTGACTTGTGGGAGTGTCTCCCAGCCTCTCTTCCCTTCGAGGGTGTGTTTTTAACATTTGGCCTCATATCACTTCTGTGTGGCAAAGGAGTTTTTAGTTAATGTATTCCTTGCTGGGTAGTCAGACATCCATTCCGAGATACAGGACCCATCTTAGCAGCCCAGCTCAGTTGGGTGGTGGTGGAGTGAGGGTGACATCACAGGATGCCATTTGGAGCAAATGCAGCTTGGACCCTCCAGTAAAAGCAGCTGAAACAGAAAGTCAAACCCCCAGGATCTGACCCCCCAAACACCTGAGTTTGAGTCTCTGCTCTGCCACTTTACCAGCTACGTGGTCTTGAACATTCTCTTAACTGCCTGGAGCCTCCATTTGCTCACTTGAAAAAGGAGGGTGCTGATGTCAACTTCATAGGATGCTGAGAGGTTCCTGGCTCTCCCAACTGGAATCCGGAGAGCCCAGCAGCCTCAGTATCCCCTGGGAGCTTGTTAGAAATGCAGTCTCGGGCCCTAACCTTGGCCTGTGAAATCAGAATCTACATCTTCTTTGTTATTTTCTTAAAATTTATTTTTGAGAGAGTGCATGCATCGGGGAAGGGCAGAAAGAGAGAGAATCCCAAGCAGGCTCCATGCTCAGCGGGGAGCCTGATGGGGGGGGCTCAGTCTGATCACCATGAAATCATGACCTGAGCTGAAATCAAGAGATGGATGCTCAACTGACTGAGCCCCCCAGACGACCCCTAGACTCTACATCTTAACATCCAGCCCAGGGGATTCACAGAAGGTAAAACTTGAGAAGCACTGGAAAGAGTTGAATGAGACATGTAAGTGGAAACCTGGCACACTAGGATTTCCCACACAGATGTTACAGTGTTTTATTGTTATGTATAAAGAGGGCTGGACTGAGGTTCCCAACTCCGCCACTTCCTGGCTGTGTGATCATACGCTGGTCACTTGACCACTCTGGACCTTCGTATTTCCATGCCCCTTCTAACAAGACTGGTTTGATGAAGTTCACCCGATAAAATGTGTGGGAAAATGCTTTAAAACTGCGAGGGCTGTGTGTGTGCACAGTTATCTTGGCCAATGTAGAGAGAGAGTGACTTGCAAGATTCTGGAGATAAGAGGTTCTGAAGCAATGCGGAAGCATCAGACAAAGGGGATCCTGGTAAGCAGAGATGAGTGACTGAGGAAGCCCTGCTCTCGCCTACCAGAACCCTCCCCACAAAGGGACAAAATCACAAAGTGCCCTCGGGCAAGATAGGGAGATAAGTGCAAAGGTGAGGGGCAGGCTGGGGGGGAGGGGGGGACACGCTCCTGATAAACAGGGCAAAGGTATGAAGCTGCAGAAGCCTGAGTGCAGAGGACCCAGGCAGCCCTCCCATAAATGCCTGTGTCCGATTTAGCTGGTCTTCAGGGGGCTAGAAATTCCTCCTCTACTTATACCTCCTCTATTGGTGGCCAGCACACAGAAGGAGCCAGGCATCTTCTGAGNTGTGCAAAGGTGAGGGGCAGGCTGGGGAGGAGGGGGGGGACACGCTCCTGATAAACAGGGCAAAGGTATGAAGCTGCAGAAGCCTGAGTGCAGAGGACCCAGGCAGCCCTCCCATAAATGCCTGTGTCCGATTTAGCTGGTCTTCAGGGGGCTAGAAATTCCTCCTCTACTTATACCTTCTCTATTGGTGGCCGGCACACAGAAGGAGCCAGGCATCTTCTGAGAACAGTTCTGCCTACTCACTCCTCAAATCCTCACGACAGCCCTGCGAGGTAGGTCTCTTTCAATCCCCCACAGTACAAATGAGGCTATTGAAGCACAGAGAGGTTGAGTGACCGAGCCCTGCACCACAGAGCTATTAAGTGGTGGAGTCGGGCTTCAAGCCCAGGACAGCTGGCTCCAGGGCACCTCTCTGAGCAACACGTCTACAGCATTTTTAAAAAGACTGTCTTATTTAGAGCAGTTTTAAGTTCACAGAAAAACTGGAGAGATTTCCCATATATGCCCTGGCCCCGTAGATACATAGTCTCCCCATTGCTAACATCTCCCAACAGAGTGGTTGTGATATTGTTATTTAACTACACATCCATTGTTATATAAAATATAACATATAAAAATATACATATATACTTGGTTAATTAGGCTACAAAATATATCTCTCATATTTGATCTTGGTCCAGGTTCCGAGCTCACAGCTCTCAAGACCATTGGAATTTCTTAAGTGATAATAGGAACAGAAATGTCTTTTGTTACATGAATGAGGTGACTTTTGGAAAGCACCTAAGGATGGGGGCTTGTTGCCAGTGGAGCCAACTGAGTGCAGAGAGGTTTGGAACTTTCAGTCCCGCCCCCCTGACCTTCAGGGAAGTGAGGAGCCCTTGAGGTTGAGTGGATGGCTAATGGCTAATGATTTCATCAATTGCACCTTTGTCTTGAATCTTCCGTAAAACCGCAAGAGGATGGGATTCAACTTCTGGTTGGTGAACACCTGAAAGTGATATGAAAGCTCCAGGCCCTCTCTCCACACCTTGCCCCATGCATCTCTCCCGTCTGGCTGTTCCTGCGTTATAGGCTTTTATAATAAACCAGTGATCTAGTGAATAAACAGGTGTCCTGAGTCTATGGGCACCTTTAGCAAATTAACAGGACCCATGGGGGTGGATCTTTGGAACTTCTGATCTACAGCTGTGGGTCAGGACTGGTGACAACCTGGCCTTGTGAACAGGCATCTGAAGTAGGGGTGGGGGGCAGCCTTGTAGGACTGAGCCCTGTACCTGTGGGATCTGACCCTATCTCCAGGTAGAAGCGTCTGGATTGAATTGAACTGTAGGGCCCTCGGCTGGTGTCTGGGGCATTGCTTGTTGGTGTGGGGACATCCCCTGTCCCCCCTCCCCCAACTCCCTGCCACCACATACCAGAACTGGCGACCAGAACCCTTATTAGTGGTACATTTGTTACAAGTGATGAACCTATATTGACGCATCATAATCACCCAAAGTCCATAGTTTATATTACGGGTTCACTCTTAGCATTGTACATTCTATGGGTTTCGACAAATGGATAGTAACGTGAATCCATCATTATAGTATCATACAGAGTATTCTCATTGCCTTAAACGTCCTATGTGCTCTGCCTATTTAGCCTTTCTTCCTCTGCCCCCACCCCTACCTTGAAACTACTGATTTTTTTTTTTTTTTACTGCCTCCATAGTTGTGCCTTTTCCCAGTTGTCATAGGGCTGGATCATACAGAATGTATGTCACCTCTTCAGATTGGCCTCTTTCACTTCATAGGCGTTTCAAGTTCTTCCATGTCTTTTCATGGCTTGATAGCACAATTCTTTTTTTTTTCTTTTAAATGTTTATTTATTTGAGAGAGAGAGAAGGGGGAGTGCAGGGAGGGACAGAGAGAGGGAGAGAGAGAATCCCAAGCAGGCTCCACGCTGCCAACGCAGAGTCCGATGTGGGGCTCAAACTCACGAACCATGAGATCATGACCTGAGCTGAAGTCAAGAGTCAGATGCTTAACCGACTGAGCCACTCAGGTGCCCTGATAGTACATTTCTTTTTTAGGGCTAAACAATCTTCCATTATCTGGATGTACCACTGGGTATCCATTCACTTACTAAAGGACATCATGGTTGCTTCCAGCTTTTGACAATTATGAATAAGGTTGCTATGAACATCTGTGGGCAGAATTTTGTTTGGACAAAAGTTTTTGCTTTTACTGCTTTTTTTTGTTTGTTTGTTTGTTTTTTAGCTTGGAGATGGAGATGGTTGTTTGGAGGCTGGCCTGAGAGCCACGTAGCAGAGAGATCAGGGCTAGATCTTTTAGGACTAGAAGGAGGAGGAGGAGGAGGAAGGCTACCAATCCAGAAGTTTGTTCCTCGCATCGGTCTAGCACAGAGGTCTGGTGAACCAGGGTCACTGAGTAATTTCAGCTGTTCTGCCTGATTAAGGCTCCAGTAACGGCCCTCATTGTAAGCCAGTAAATGCTGGATGCTACGACAGGTGCTTTCCCCATGGCAGCATCCAAAACAGTGTTCTTAAAGTTTTTGGGTTTTTTACCTTCACACCACTGTAAGGATATATTTTATCATGCAAATCTACTCACATAAGTGAAACAGGTGTCCCCAAATACTCTGATATCTTCTCATCTATTTCTTTTTTTAAAATTTTTTAATGTTTATTTATTTTTGAGAAAGAGACAGAGACAGAGTGCAAGCGGGAGAGGGGCAGAAAGAGAGGGAGACAGAATCCAAAGCTGGCTCCAGGCTCTGAGCTGTCAGCACAGAGCCCGATGTGGGGCTCGAACTCACAAACCGCCAGGCCATGACCTAAACCGAAATCAGATGCTTACCCAACTGAGCCACCCAGGTGCCCCTATTTCATTCTGTTAAATGCTGGTCATGACATTGACTTCATGGCATAATAAAGGAATTTTATTGACAATGCATCTTTTGGCAAGTCACCGGACCTCTGTAGGCCACCGGGCATGCCTTAAAATGTTGTTCCGAGTGCTAAGTGAGATAAGGTATATGAAAAGTTTAACACAAGATCTTTAACATCGATAAGGGCCCAAACCAGGGTTGAACCTGGAGTCAGGTACTCCTTCCCACAATTCCAAGCTGACTCTCTGAGAAGCTGAACTTGCTGGGTGTGGCTTCCCAAGGTTGTGCTACTGGTTACAGCTCAGTCATTTGGGTAGAGGCCAGGTTTGCCACTCCTGGAAAATATAAGAAGCTGTCTGCATGCTCTCCTGGGCCAGTGACATTCTTCTCTCCCCCTCTCCATTGTCCAATTTATTTTATTTTATTTTATTTTATTTTATTTTATTTTATTTTATTTCTTACTATTTTTAAGTGATCTCTACACTCATCATGGGGCTTGAACCCACAACCCCGAGATCAAGAATCACCTGCTCCACCGAGTAAGCCAGCCAGGCATTCCTCCATTGTCCAATTTAATTCAAGGTCCACTTGCTGGGCACTAAATTTCTTCTTTCTCTTCCTCAGCCTGTAACTCCCCAGAGACCCCCTGTTTCCCTCCTTACTTCATTCAGATTGCTCCTAAAACGTCACCTCCACACAACCATCCCTAAACCCCTAATCCAAACGATAATCAATATCCCTGTATAGGGTAGCCCCTTTTCGCTGCTTAGTTTTCTTCATGCGGTTGTTACTACCTGACAAATTATACACCGTGTTGGGTTATCCATTAACTCTTCATCTTCACTAAAACATAAACTCCGGGGGCGCCTGGGTGGCTCAGTCAGTTAAGTGTCCAACTTTGGCTCAGGTCATGATCTCACGGTTCGTGGGTTCGAGCTCGTGTGGGGCTCTGTGCTGACAGCCAGCTCAGAGCCTGGAGCCTGTTTCAGATTCTATGTCTCCCTCTCTCTCTGACCCTCCCCTGCTCACACTGTCTCTCTCTCTCTCTCAGAAATAAATAAAACATTTAAAACAAAAGAATAAATAAAATAAAACATAAACTCCAGGAAAGCGGGGCTTGGAGGGTTGGTCCCTGCTCTACCCCCTGTACCTAGAACAGCAGAGCACAGAGTAGGTGCTCAATGTTTGCTGAATCAATAAAGGACACTGGGCCAAAGCTGGGGATGTGGGCTGATGAAACGATGGGGGCCATGGGGAGCTGTGTGGGTGGATATTCTGACAAATACACTTAGCCAAGTACAAACCAAGTGCCTGGAAGCACAGAAATCAACTCTAACTGTGGATCAGGGAGGGGCTGATGGTCCCAGAGGCTGGGTGGAACCTCAAAGATGGAGCTGTAAGGAGAGAGAGTGTCTGTGTGGAGGCAAAGGCGCGGACAAAGTTGGGGCAAAGCAGGGTAGAAAGCTGGGTTGGGCAGAGACCAATCTGTGGGGCAGTAGCTTTGGGTTCAAGGTTGATGGGCAGGTGGGAAGAGGCTAGGGCAGGTTGTAGAGGGCTTTGAATGCCAGGCTGAAAAGTTTGGCATTTATAACTCTCTGACAGGGTCCTAAGAAGATCTATCCATCTATCTATACCCGTATGTATAGATCTATATCTACACACACATGTCGAGCACATTTATATATGCACACACCATGAGAACCTATTACAACGTAAAATTTAGGGGTGGTGGGTGGCTCAGTCGGTTGAGCAACTGACTTTGATCTTGGCTCAGGTCATGATCCCAGGGTTGTGGATCTAGCCCTCAACTGGCCTCAGCGCGGAGCATGGAGCTTGCTAAAGATTCTGTCTCCCTTTCTCTGCTCCCCCTCCCCTGCTCTCTCTCTCTCTCTCAAAATAAAAAAAAAATAATAAATAGCATTCACATATGTAAGATTTTTAATTAAGTTTAAATTTTAAATTAAATTAAAATGAAATATAGAATGCAAAATAATGTATACTTTTTATTTTTTATATCATTTTGGGGATTTTTAAATTATTGTTAATGTACTCTCTACCCCCCAATGTGGGGTTGGGCCTAGGATCCCAAGATCAAGAGTCGCATGCTCTACTGACTGAGCCAACATATATATACACATATATACACACCTATACATATACGTGCATATACATATACATGTATATAAACATATACATATATGTATATGTGTATATAAGTACGTATATATATATAAATATATATAACATATATATATTTTTTAAAGTTAGGTTTTGATAAACCCCCAGGTTTCACAGTTTGGGCATAGAAGGCTTTAAGGTGAAAAATCTCCCTCCAGTTCCTGCCCTTCCTCGCCTCATCCCCTCCCCAAGCAAGTCCCACGGAAGTAATCAGTGTTACTGTACTTTGTGTTGCTCCAGCAGATGCACGTTTGCACGAGGTCGTGCGTGCGAAACGGCTCTGTGGGGTGTGGACCTTTCCAGCCTCGCGTCGGTCAGGAGGACTCCCAGCCTCATTCACCGCTGCCAGGTGGCCCTTCCCCCTTCTCCCCCCTGGAAGCTCTGCATGCTCCACCCTCTGACAGGTAGATTTGACTGAGCCCGCCCACTTCGGTCGCTTGAGCCAATCGAGCACGATATGCAAATTGAGTCTCAAACCGCTACAACCAACGGTGGAGGAGGTGCAGCCACAGGTCCCCCGGGTTCCCCTTCTCTCTGCGCGAAATCTGTAAAATTTCTTTCAGGGGCAAGAAGAACTTGGCGACTGCGGGAGCTGGAGACTAAGCGCGGGACGTGAAGGGAAGGCTGAGGTGGGACGGACACTGAAGCTTGGGCTGCTGGAGGCCATTCCGCCTGGACCCCCGGCTGACCGTCTCCCTCCCTCCGCGGCCCTCCAGCCAGGTGCTCACACCACCTCTGGTGAAGCCACTACCATCAGGCACCACCAGGCTGATGTGAAAGCCGGACGTGACTTTAGCAGAAGCAGATCCAAGGCCTGGGTGTGGGGGGAAACCCCAGAGAGACTCAGAAGCAGGTTCAAATCCTGCCTCTACCATTGTTAGCTGTGTGACTTTGGACAATTGGCCCCACTTTACTAAGCCCTCAGCTTTGCCATCTGGAAAATGGGAATAATAACACTACCCTCCTGGATCCGTCCGATGTTGGGATTGATGGGCTGGTCAGATGAAAACGCCACAGCTTTTGATCTCTGTAAGCTATAGTACTTGGTAATTAAAAGATCATCACTTTGAGGTTAGACACACCAGGTGACCCATTCCTGGTGTTTTACCTGTGCTGTGACCTTGGGCAGGTCACTTTACCTTTCTGACTCTTGCTTTCTTCAACTCTAAAGTAAAAAATGTCAATGGCTGTTGTCGGGATTAAATGTGTTAAGGTTCATAGGGCACTTGGCACAAGGCCAAGCTACATGTGCTTAGAACCATAGGTCTTTCTGGACCTTCAGTCTCATCATCTGTATTCTGGATACAGCAATAATGTCTGCCCTGCCTCCCCAAAGGATAGTCATGGGGCTTAAATGTCTTGTGACACAGTTTATAAATAGAAAAACATTATACCAATGTTAATTAGTGATGTGCAAGTCAGCCAGCACACTGGGAAAAGTGTGATGTTGGCCCTGACTCTGCCTTTTATTCTCTGTGTGACCTTGGATATGTTATTTTTTCTGTCCAAGGGTCAATTTCCTCTCCCGTAATATACCAAGTATATAGGGCCATTGTGGACATTGGTAAAATGGTGTGTGGAAAATGCCTCCTCTATGCCCAGCACATGACAAATTTCAATAAACAGTACCTATTATTATCAGCAAGTTTTTTTTTAAAATATCCCTAGATTCTATTTCCAGAACTGAGGGACTGAGAGATAAGGGTAAGAACAAGACTTTGCTTCTCACTGTACATCCTCCTGTATCTTTTGACTTGTATTATGGGAATGTATTATTTTTTTAATATATAAAGTGTAAATTAAAAATTGAAATACAACGGATTATATAAATATAATAAATAATAAAAATCAAAACATAATAAAATTTAAAACTAATTTTTATATTTCTTATTTTTACTTTTTAAAGTTTATTTATTTATTAAAAAATGTTTAAATCTTTATTTATTTTTGAGAGAGAGACAGAGTGTGAGCAGGAGAGGAGCAGAGAGAGAGACACACACACACAGAATCTGAAGCAGGCTCCAGGCCCCAAGCTGTCAGCACAGAGTCTGACCTGGGGCTTGGATTCATGAACGGCGAGATCATGACCTGAGCCGAAGTCGGATGCTCAACCGACTGAGCCACCCAGGCGCCCCTTATTTATTTTGAGAGAGAGAGACAGAGAAAGCAAGTGGGGGAGGGGCAGAGAGAGGAAGAGATCATCCCAAGCAGGCACCATCAGCACAGAGCCTGATGCAGGGCTCAAACTCACAGACCATGAGAGCATGATCTGAGCCCAAACCAAGGGTCAGGTGCTTAACCGACTGAGCCACCCAGTCGCCCCTAAAACTAATTTTTAATCTCATGGGTAGAGTAGTCTCGTCCAGGATAAGAAAAAGCCCAAATTCAAAGAATAACCTCGTGTCCCCAAATGCCAGACTTTACCATGGAAAGCCAGAGTCAAGCTTTTTTTTCCTAAGATCAATGGAAAAATCCCCAACCCCCAACAAGGGGTCACCTCTGCAGGGACTGACCACCCATTGGTGTAAACATTCTCAAAGCCACTCTGAAGTCATTTTCTATGGAAAGAGATGACCTGGACTAGGAAGCCTTTGGGATGGATTTCCCTCAGCATCAGAGGTATTCAGGACTCAGGGTGAGTCACTCCTCCCCACGGGGTTTGCCCTCTAACCCCAATAAGGATAAATGCCTCATTATGCAGTTTTAGTGTCTCCCTAGCCTTACACGGGTATCAACTAGCCATGGGCCGTCCAGCCAATCCATGGCCAGACTCCTCCAACTGTCCTGAGATGCCTCTGGTCTTGGACAGCCTTCCTGTTCTTCCTCCTCTGGAGGCCAAGGTCTGAACTGACCGACACCACTCTACCCTGGAAGCTCCTATTCAGCCCGAGGAAGGCAGGAAGGAAGGACACCAAGTCCCAAGCCCACCTTCCCTCTAGTGTCCGCCATGACATCTTTACTGTGTATGGCAGTGACCCTGAAGTTCAGATTCTGTTTTTCAGATTATTCATCAAGGCAGCAGAGAGGGCATAGACTTTTACCTGTTTCATCGTGGTAGGGACACGTGCCATTTTCACTCACATCTTGTTGGCCGGAAGCCATCACAGGCCCTGACCAAGTGAAAGGGTGCGGGCCAGTGCAGGGGAGTCATTGGAATATTCAGTGAGCGTTGCTGTGTCGGCCACAATCTTTCTGCTCAGCCTTTAGACCAACATTAATTAACTTAAAATTTTTTTAATGTTTACATATTTTTGAGACAGAGAGAGATAGAGCATGAGTGGGGGAGGGGCAGAGAGAGAGGGAGACACAGAATCGGAAGCGGGCTCCAGGCTCTGAGCTGTCAGCACAGAGCCCGACGCGGGGCTTGAACCCACAAACGGTGAGATCATGACCTGAGCCTTAGTCAGATGCTTAACAGACTGAGCCACCGAGGTGCCCCGACATGAATTAACTTTAGAACCAGGGGACATGAGAGTGGGAGGGACCCCAGAGGCCATGTCATCCAGTGACGCCTGAAAGTAGAAACATCAGCACCTTTGGGCTGATGTCAAAAATGCAGAGTCCTTGGTTCTACCCCAGAACTTCTGACTCAGAACAGTCTAAGCTGGTGCCAGGGAGTCTATATTTTTAAAAAGCTTACCAGGGAGGCGCCTGGGTGGCTCAGTTGGTTGAGTGCCGACTTTGGCTCAGGTCATGATCTGACTGTGAGTTCGAGCCCTGTGTCGAGCTCTGACAGCTCAGAGCCTGGAGCCCACTTCAGATTCTGTGTTTCCCTCTGTCTCTGCCCCTCCCCTGCTCATGCTCTCTCTCTCTCTCTCTCAAAAATAAAAAAATAAATAAAAATTGCAAAAAATAAAAAGCTTACCAGGTAATTCTAGCAGCAGCCAGGTTTGTGACCCACTGATGGGGTCTAATCCTCTTTTAGAAATGAGGAAACTGAGGCTCAGAAAGGGACAGTGACTTTCTCAGGGCCACCCTGGGAATGAATGATAGAGCTTGGGCTAAAGGCTTCTGGGCTGGGGCCCTTAACCCCTGTGTCAGCTNCCTTTGGGGAGATGCCCGTCGCCCTTTCTCAGTGCCCATGGTTCAAATGGGGCTGACCCACTTCCCCAGTCTGGAGTGGCCACGTGACTCCAACTGACCAATCAGAATCCCAGGATGTGTTTCTGAGATGGTGGTGAGCTCAGATCTGGGAGGTGGAAGTAGCCTCCGGATGTTTATTGGAAGGACATAGAGATAGAAGCTCTCTTTCCACTGAGATTGCGAACTGGTCTGATGTGAGCCTGGACAGCTGGTGGCTGGGGAGTGCCCACCTGAAAATAAGCCCTGAACGTAGGAAAGCAGGGCGGAGGGACAGCGAGAGGGACCTGAGAGCGTCATCCGCTACCTGCATCTGGCTCTCACCTCTTCTCTGTGTGAGCTAATACATTCCTGCTTGGTTCCCTGAGGTTGGCGTCTGCCCTTGCACCTGAATGCAGCCAGGGACAGCACCAGGGTCCAGTAGTGCCATCGGTCAGGCGATGAGCGTCTATTGAGAGACACACATTGAGTGTCAAGTGTGAGATGCTGAGCCTGCCCCTCCTGAGCTGGAGACTCAGGACCAACCCACAGGCAGAGCACGTGCTGCCCAAGACAGTGTTCTAGAAGGGCCTCACAGACACCCGAGTCTCCTTTGCCCTCCTCCCTGGGAGTTGAGTAGGGGAAGCGTGACCATCTCAGAATGGTGAAGAAAGCCAAGCTCAGAGAGATAAGGTCACTTGGCCACGGTCACACAGGAAGTGACAATGCTGAGACTTAGCCCAGGTGTTTCAACTGACAGCCAGAGTCCCTGGTCCTCCCTTGGGCTCTTCCTGAGGGGCTGTGTCTGCCTGGAAGTATGGCCCACATTGGCTGAGTGCCTGTCACGGGCCAGGCACTGTTGTGAGCACCTTCCGTGGTTTGCTCCCGTGGTCCTTACACAAGACACTGAGAGGGTCTTATGGGGATGACGACCCGCATCTTACAGTTGAACAAAGGAGGCACCAGGCAGCTCAGGAACTTGACTGAGGCCACAAGGCCGGACAGCATCAAGGGCAGATTCGGGCCCAGAGAGCCTAGTTCTCAAGCTATTTGTGGCCGGATGGTCACTCACTCCATGTCTACATCGAGGTAGACAGGAGCTTTTCAACCTGATGTGAGTGGCTGGAAAGAAACCGGTCTCCGTGTGGGGTGATGCAGGGTGGACAGGAGCACCCTGCCTGACATGGCCTCTGGCCCGAGTCACTGCAAGGAGGCCTCACAGAACAGCCGGCAAAGCTGGTGGGGTTTCTGCTAAGAGGTAGGAAATGTGGTTGGGAGCGCTCTCTGGACTTCTGCACACCCCACGGAACTGAAAGCAGGGGCTTGAAGAGACATCTGCACATTGCTTTTTATAGCAGCGAGATTCACAGTGGCCAAAAGGTGAAGCAGCCCAGTGCCCATCGACAGACGAATGAATAAACGAGATGTGGCGTGTGCACAGCGGGAATATCTTTCAGCCTTAAAGACGAAGGACATTCTGACCCGGGCAATAGCATGGATGAATCCAGAAGACAAACGTCCTACTTAGTGAACTACGCCACTCGCAAAGGGACACGTGTTTTATGATTCCACGTACATGGGGTACTTAGAGGAGTCGACTTCGTAGAGACAGAGGCTTGCCAGGGGCCTCAGGCAGGGTAAAATGGGGAGTCTGTGTTCGATGGGCACAGACCTTGTTTTGCAAATGGACAAAGTTCTGGAGATGGACTGTGGTGGCTTTACCACAGCACGAATGTGCTTAATGTGACCGAACTATTCACTTAAAGATGGTTAAATGGTAAATTTTATGTTATATTTCACCACAACTAAAAATTAACTAATTAGGAGCACCTAGGTGGCTCAGTCGGTTAAGCGTCCAACTTTGACTCAGGTCATGATCTCACAGTTCGTGGGTTTGAGCTCCAGGGTCGGGCTCTGTACTGACAGCTCAGAGCCTGGAGCCTGCCTCAGATTCTGTGTCTCCCTCACTCTCCACTCCTCCGCTGGCACTCTGTTTCTCTCAAAAATAAATAGACATTTAAAAGACGTGTTTAATTAACTAATTAATTAATTACAAAGAGTAGTCTTTTTTTTTTTTAAGTGACAGCTTCGTTTCAAATACTAACTCTATCACTCACGAGCCTTGTGACCTTAGGCAAGTTTCTTTCCCTTTCTGTGCCTCACTTTTCTCATTTATAAAGATAAAAAGAGTAGGGGGCACCTGGGTGGCTCAGTAGGCTAAGCATCTGACTTTGGCTCAGATCACGATCTCAAAGTTGGTGAGTTCGAGCCCCACATCGGGCTCTGTGCTGACCGCGCAGAGCCTGCTTGGGATTCTCTCTCTCCCTCTCTCTCTCTGCCCCTCCCCTACTTTCACTCACTCTCTCTCAAAATAAACTTTAAAACAAATAAACAAGGCCAATAGAAGTATGGTGAGGTTTCAATGCCTTCATACCCATAACGTGGAACCAAATTTGGCTGGAATCAAATATACTCTCAATGGCGCTGGCAAGTGGCATTTCCATACTCGTCACTTGGGGCCAGAGAAGGACACGAATGAGTCTTTCTTCTCTAGCTTCTCAGTCTCTTTCCCTAAGTTCCACCAACCTAAAGACATGGAACTGTCCCTGCTTAAAGCCATGGGGGGGGGGGCTCATGGAAAAGACGCGTGTCCCAGGCACCCAGGGCGAGGCTTCCCCTCAGCCCCTCCAAGCGCTCCTGTGCAGCTCCGGGCCAATTCACTTACCTCCCTGTGCCAGATCTTCCTCATCCACGAAACGGGTGAGCTACTCTATCTCACAGGTGGGAGTGAGGATTAAGAGAAAACGGAAGCGCTCAGGTCTGGCCCCCATAGGCACACACCCCCCCCCATACCCATCCCTTTCTTGTTCCAGGAGACCTTAGACCGTGGCCAGGGCACCTACTCCCTCACCTCCCAGGCTGTTGCTGGTTGGCAAAGGACCGGAGAAGGGCTGTTGCCGAGGACCACTGCTTCGGTCCAGGTGACCAGGATAAGGGTCATTCATGAAAGGCCACCAGCCCTCCAAGGTTTTTGAAAGAGCTTTTGTCTTCCTTTTAGGGCCTCGGATGGGGGTCAAGAAGATGCTCAGGGCGATAAATAAAGAGGAAGCAAAAACAAAACCAAAGTGTTTACTCTCAGATGAAGGTACATTGCTAAACACTGACCACAAGGACTTGTGTACAGAAACCACATGTTGGGGATGCTCTGGAATGTCACAAGCTACAGTGGTTCAAGAAAGGCAGGCTGGGCTGGGGTCCAGGAGGCAGGACCAGGACTCCCCCGTGCACCACCCACGGCAGCCCCCCCTCCCCCAGGCACCCTGGCACCTTCACGTCCACGGTTCCATGATCTCTCACACCCCACCTCCCACAGCCTGAGCCACCCATACACCCGCCCCCTGTGGCTGCCCACCAGCTGTTCCTGCCTCTGAGGCCTCCTGGGGGGAGGGGGGTCCTTCTGCCCACCTGGAGTGCCTTTGCCCCCCAACCTCTTAGTCTCATGAACTTCAACTCATCCTTCAAAACTGTGTGTAGACACCACCTCTGCTGGGAACCCTTGCTGACCCCACCCCACCCCACCGCCAGATCCTCATAACCCCTACACCCTTCCCTATCACTACAATTCTACGATTCTATGAGGCATATCAGGTAGCCATGTACTTGTTCCTCACCCCTATTAAGCTGCAAACACTTAAGGGCGGTATACTGTTAAGGACGTGGATTTGGAACCAAACTGCCCTGGTTTGAATCCGGCTTCCCAGCTGTGTGACCTTGGGTGAATGAATGAATCTCTTGTGCTTTAGTATTCCCCCTGTGAGATAGGGACAGTACCAGCATCTGCCTTACGGGGATTCTGCCAGTTGTTGAGTATATCTATTTCCATTATGCATTCTAGAACTGGGGAAGTAACCTCGGGATGAGTTTGGGGGGACCCATTTGGCCAAGTGTGAGACAGTCCTGAGCTGATGCTCCGTTGATCACCGATCTCTCCAGAAGCCTTTGCTCTGACGGGAGGACCATCGTGATGTTCTGGGTCTCCCGCAGTTCATGTCAGTTCAGAGCCAGAAAAGTCTGATTATTTCCTTTCCCTAATGCACACTCACCCTGATAAAAGGCCGGAGTGCCCTTGGGGAAGGCTGGGAGAAAGAGTTACAATGTAACTTTCTTTTTTAATCTGTCTCTCTTTTCTCCCTCTTGTTTCACTGAGCTCTCTTTGAAATTCTTGGACTTGGTTACTTTATTTCTTTTTTACTTTCCATTTGATATATGCGTGGAGTGCCCATTTTTCTTTTTAGTTCTAAATTGGCTACATTTCTTTTCTGCCAGGGAAATGGCAAGCCCAATTTTAAATGTCTCACTTTGCTTTTTTTTTGTTTTTTTACATTGATCTTTTCTGTTACTTTTGAAATTTAAATTCCAGTATAGTTAACATCCAGTGTTATATTTGTTTCAGTTGCATAATATAGTGATTCAGCACTTCCATACATTACTCAGTGCTCGTCGTGGTAAGTGTATTCTTACTCCCCTCCACCTATTTCAGCCATCTCCCAACTCCCCTCCCCTCTGGTAACCATCAGTTTGTTTCTATAGTTAAGAGTCTATATTTCAGTTTGTCTCTCTTTTTTTCTTTGTTTTGTTTCCACTTGAGTGAAATCATTTGTCTTTCTCTGACTTATTTCACTTAGCATTATATTTTCTAGCTCCACCCATGTTGTTGCAAATGGCAAGATTTCATTCGTTTTCATGGCTACGTAATATTCCATTGTATAGATATACCACATCTTTTTTTTAATGTTTATTTTTGAGAGGGAGAAAAACAGAGTGCAAGCAGGGGAAGGGCAGAGAGAGAGGGAGACACAGAATCCAAAGAAGTAGGCTCCAGGCACCAGTTGACAGCACAGAGCCCGACACGGGGCTTAAAACCACGGACCACGAGATCATGACCTGAGCCGAAGTCGGGCCCTTAACTGACTGAGCCACCCAGGCGCCCTGGCTGCCCACATCTTCTTTATCTGCTCATCTATCAGTGGACACTTGAGCTTCTTCCATAGTTTGTCTATTGTAATAATGCTGCTATAAGCATGGGGTGAAGAGTGTGACTTTTTGGCGGTATAGTGGGCCCCCTGCTCCAGGAGAACCAGCTCCTTTATTCAAGGTGTCCTGGGTCAAGTGCAAGAACTGATTGAAAGGGGTGACTTTGTTTTGGCGACTCAAGTTAGTCTCTGTTCACTTGATGGAGAATTCTTCCATTTACATAGACGAAGTAAGAATTCAATAGACTCTCCACCCATTTCTTTTCCAGGGACGCCAGGATCGACTAGCCAATGTCATCAGTCTCTGTGATTTTAGACAGATTGAAGTGGGTCGATGTACACAAAGCACTAGAATGAAGGCTGCCACTATACATGCAAAGTAGAGGGCTTTTACTACTGTCTTTCCTCTTTGCGCTCCTGTGCCCCGTAGCAAGCAGGCACTCAATAGACGATTATAAAATGGGGGCATGAAGGGGTCCATGATCTTGGTACAGTTCCGGCATCCTCTGAGACATAAGCAGTGTTCACCTGTAATTCAGGTAAGAATGGAGCTCCTGGGACATCAAGCATGGTCTCTCTGCATGGGGCCGAGGAGACTTCTGGGAAAGAGCTGGGAGGTAACAGAGTCCAAGCGGAGTCTTTTGAACACAGAGCAGAGCAGCCTGAGGCATGACTATCAGATTATCTCCCCTACCCTTCTGTTCTTTGTTTAGGAGCATTATTTGTTCTTTTTCAGCTTCTGAGAAAACTCCAGCCACAAACTGTTGAGTAGACATACTTTGGGGTATAGCAAGGATCTTTGGTAGTTTATGCAAGATCCCTTTCTTATTTATTTTACGCTCTCCTCCTTCCTTGGTTCCCATTCACCTTCTGCAAACATGCATGACTCTTGTAAAAAATTTTTTATGTGTTTTGATTTTCGCAACTGAAATCTTGCTCTGCTTACTACTTTGAGATCTCTCTCTCTCTCTTTCTGCATTGCTGCTATGCACATCGTGTTATTCCTCGCGGAGGCTCCAATGTCCCTAGCGCGGATCTGTGACATTTTGTCACCCACACTTGACAGTACTGACCTTTCTAATTTGTGATGGGTGTAAGGTGGTATCTCACTGTTTTAATCATTGTTAATGGCTGTCTTCCCCGCTGGATTGTGAGTCCATGAGGGTTGGCAGTTCCATGTAGAAGGCATGTCTGTGTCCTTAATGTTCTGCTCAGTGCCTGCCACACCAGGTATTTCAATTTGTACCTTCAAAGGGATGAGCAAATTACTCTCGAGAGCCCCCATCCTGAGCTCAAGCTTGACTCCTGGGGAGAAGAGACATGGTCACGAGTGAGCAAAAATGGGAGAGCTGATTCACTAAAGCCTCTGAAAGACACTGGCCGGAGCGCCTGGGTGGCTCAGCTGGTTAAGCGTCCGACTCTTGGTCTCGGCTCGGGTCATGATCTCGCGGTTCGTGAGTTCGAGCCCCATCAGTCTGTGCACAGCCTGCTTGGGATTCTCACTCCTTCCCACTGTCTCTACCCCTTCCCTGCTCATGCTCGCTGTCTCTCTCAAAATAAATAAATAAACTTAAGAAAATAAAAAAGAAGACGGTCACTGGTCAAGGGGCGTTCCTTAGGGACTTCTAGACACAGCTGGAGGGAATGTAAAGGCGTGGATGTTCCCACAGAGCCAGGGAAAGCCACTGGGTTGCAGACTGCTGTCTGTGCTCATCTAGAAAAAAGGGCTGTGTTGAGATATGGGAAGACCCTGGATATCCAGGAACTGCCAGGCAGAATCCCCGGAGGCAAACCTGAATATCAAAGGGGAAGAATAGATTTCCTGCCAGGTAGTCGGACCGAAGGGGCCTTGCTCACATGTTATTTTAGTGATGATTATTCAAATCTGGGATAAAATGAAAGCCACATGCCTCTGAACTATTTCGACCAAAAGTCTCTGAGTGGGGTTTGCACAGAATCACCAGCTGTCAAGGGTCTCAGACATGCTCTTCTGTTGGCAGCCTCAGTTTCCTCATCTGTACAGTGGGGACAATAATGATGCCCATCTCCCTGCCCAGCAGGTAGAAAGCGCTCGGCAAACACAGGCTTTGACAGACTTTCTCATAGGCTTGGAGCTAATGAGGGCCAATGAGCGCATGGTCAGGGAGAGGCAGCTGAGCCTTCCAATGACCTCCCTTTTCTGGTTCCTGTAGGACCCTCTTGTGACTTGGGTATCCACACACCCTCATTCAGTCATTCAACAAACTCCTAAAGCAGCACGGAGGACACAGCCCCGACCCTCCAGGGGTCTGCAGACACTGGGCAGAGCAGTGAGGCTGTAATGAGGGAAAGACAGACCTCCACCCCCCACTACCCCCCCCCAGCCTCTCCTCGCTGTCCCTTCCAGCTCTGAGCCTTGCTTTTTTTCCCTACAAAATGAGACTCACAGGGTTGTTTTCACGTTCAAGTGAGAAAAGGGATTGATGGGAAAGAACTTTCTAGATTGCCAAGTGCATCTAAACAGATGGCCAGGACTATATTAGGAAACAGGACCCACTTACAGAGTGCTGCTAATGGTCAGTGGACTCTTTCTCCAGGGCAGCGTAAAAACCTATGGTTTTAAGAAATTTCCAAATAAAGGAATGATGCTCTTAGCCCATCCTTTGAGTAGGAAGAGAGATGGGGGCAGTTGGCAGGGGAGGGATGGGTGGAAATTTGGTGGCTTATCCAGCTTTCTAGACCACCAGGATCTGAGACATTGGAGGGTGGGGGGCAGGAGCAGATGGAATCCAACCACTGTCTTCACCCCGCCTAACTTCCCAGGTGTCAAGGAGCTGAAAGGGTGGGGACGCCAAGCTCAAAATCTCACTGCTATCGGGGCACCTGGGGGGCTCAGTCAGTTAAGTGACTGACTTTGGCTCAGGTCATGGTCTCACGGTTTGTGGGTTGAAGCCCCGCGTCGGGCTCTGTGCTGATGGCTCGGAGCCTGGAGCTTGCTTCGGATTCCATGTCTCCCTCTCTCCCTGCCCCTCCCCCACTCATGCTCTGTCTCTCTCTCTCTCTCTCTCAAAAATAAACGTTAGAAAGAATTTATTTTAAATCTCACTGCTTCAGCAAGGGGACAGTGTTGGTTAGAGGCAGACAATGCTGCTGTAACAGAGTGGAAAATATCGTTGCTTCAATGAGACAGAGACATATTTCTCTGTCACCTAACAGTCCAGGGAGGTGGTCCAGTGCTGGCATTATAACTCCCCTGTGCCGAGCGGCCAGGCCCCTTTCATTCCACAGCTCGGTCTTCCCTCTTACTCACATGCCCTCAGCCACAAAACTGCAATCCGCTTGTCATTCCAGGCAGCGGGAGAAGAGAGAGAGAGAGAAAGGGCTGACACATTCCTTTCCTATTAAGGACATGTGGTAGCCAGCCTCCAAGGCTGTGCCCCATGATCCCTGCCCCGCCCCCACCCCCTTCCCACACTGAACGGGAATGACTGTGTGACCAATGGGATATGTGGGAGAAGACCAGTGTGACTTCTGAGGCTAGGTCATAAAAGACATTGACGCTTGCGCCTTGCTCTCTCATGGGGCACGTGCTCTGGGGGACGCCAGCTGCCGCGTCATGAGAGCATGCGTGCCCCGTGGAGAGGTCCACACAGGGAGCTGAGGCCTCCCACCACCGGCCACGTGAAGGGGCCACCTTGGAAGAGGATCTTCCAGCGACAGTACAGGATCCAGACACCCGCAGACCCCTCGGACATCTTGACCGCAACTTCCTAAGAGACGCTGAGCCAGAACCACTCAGCTCAGCGATTCCTAGATTCCTGCCCCACTCGAAATGCATGAAGCCCCAAACGCCTGGTTTTTTTTTAAGCTGCTAAGCTGTGGGCCATCTGTTACTCAATACTAGGTCACTAAGACAGCCCACCCTCCTAAGGCACTCGGCAGATTTATTTACATCTATTGGCCTCAACCCAGCCACGTGACCACGTGTAGCTGCAAGGGAGTCTGGGAAATGTAGTCTTTGGTTGGGCAGCTATGTGCCGGGCTAAAACTTTAGGGACTCAGGCCCTTAATCGCATCTGCAAAGTCCCTTTTGCCATGTAAGGTACCGTATTCACAGGTTGCAGGGATCAGGAGGTGGACACCTTCGGGGACCATTATCCTGTCTGCCACAACTCAGTAGCTTCTACGTGAATGTTCACAGCGCTTTATTCATAGGAGCCCAAAAAATGGCCAAATATCCTTCGATGGGTGAATGGTTACAAAAACTCTGGTACATCCACACCCTGGAATATGATTCGGCAATAAAAAGAAATGAACTATTAATACACACAACTCGGCTAAACCTCAGGAAAATTATTCTGAGTGGGGAAAAAAAAAGCCAATTTCAAGAGGTTACATGCTGAGTGATTCCACTTATACAATGTCTGTGAGTGAGCATCATTGTGTAGGTGGAGCTCAGAAGCTACCAGGGGCCAGCGAGGGGCAGCAGGCGGTGGCCATAAGGGCCATCGCATGATGATGGTACCGTTAAGTGTCTTGATTACAGTTGTGGTTACATGAAGCTCCACGTGTGATAAAATTGCATAAAGCTCCCCGTGCACAAGCACACGAATGCATGTATCACTGGTAATATCCCGATAAGCTTTGTGGATGCCACTCATGTCGATTTCCTTATTTTGATATTGAACTTTAGTGATGCAAGATGTTAACAGGGGAGAAGTTGGGGGAATCTATAATTATTTCAAAAATTAAAAGTTGGGGCGCTTGGGTGGCTCAGTCGGTTGAGTGTCCGACTTTGGCTCAGGCCATGATATCTCAGTCTGTGAGTTCAAGTCCCACGTCGGGCTCTGTGTTGACAGCTCAGAGCCTGGAGCCTGTTAGGATTCTGTGTCTCCCTGTCTCTCTGCCCCTCCTCCACTCGTGTGTGTGTGTGTGTGTGTGTGTGTGTGTGTGTGTGTACGCGCGTGCGCTCCCCCCTCTCAAAAATAAACAAATGTTAAAAAAATGTTTTTTAATTAAAAGTTAAGGGGCACTTGGGTGGCTCAGTTGGTTGGGTGTCCAACTCTTGATCTCGGCTCAGGTCATGATCTCATGGTTTGTGAATTCGAGCCCTGTGTAGGGCTCTGCACTGACAGCATGGAGCCTGCTTGGGATTGTTTCTCTTCCTCTCTCTCTCTGCCCCTTCCCTACTCATGTTCTCTCTCTCTCTCTCAAAATAAATAAATAAATAAACTTAAATGTTAGAAGTAAAAAAGGGGTGGGGGCACCTGGCTGGCTTAGTCAGTTGAACATGCAACTCTTGATCTCAGGGTTGTGGGTTCGAGCCCCATGTTCCGTGTAAAGATTACTTTAAAAAAAAAATGCTGGACTCCCAGACTGGAGACCTGGATCCTGGGCTCTAGTTCTGGTTCTGTCCTTAACTCGGCAGCGAATCCCTGGCCATCACTAGGACTCCATCAGCCCACCTGTGACACGGGGGTTTGGGCTTGTATCATGGGTTTTCCAAGTTTTATGTTTCACAGCGAAATCTTTTGTTCCCCAAACTCACCCTGACACAGACACGATTAGCAGGGGTGCTGTGGCCCCGGTGGGATGACTCCTGCAGGTGACAGCATCCGCATCCCCTCCCTGGAGGGCTCTACCTGAGGTCAGGGGAGGCCGGAAGTGCAGAGAAACAAACACCCTCTGATCCGAGCTGGTCGGGAAGCGACCGGGCGCCTTCGCCCCTTGGGCAGAATGGCTGGGCTGTGTGCATTCTGCACGGGTTCCCAGGGGCCCCCAGTGGAAGCCCATTTGACAGCACCCAGTTTGTCCTTGTTATGCCTTCCTGGTCTCACCGTCCCCTCTCCCCTTCTCTAATTTGCCTGGGAACTTTATCCAAACAAATGACTTGTATTCAAATCATCATCTCAGAATTCCAGGAGAGCGAGAATCCCCAAATACCAAATAAATAAGCCCTGGGCCCGGGAGGCAGGCAGGTAAGAGCTGCGCCGTGCGGGGCCTCCCTCGAGCCATAAGTGTACTTTGAAAAGGAAGGGAGTAAACACAGGAGCACAGCTGGAGAGGAAACCTCATGAACCGAGACCCCAGGAGGGAGCCTGAGACGATAACTTGCTGTCCCCAGCCTCCGTGTGGACCAAGTCACTTGGTGGCCGTTCTCTCCATATCTTTCCTTTTCACTCAAGCCCATGTTCCTGTTTTGACCGAGAAAGCGACCCAAAAAGGATTGTGGTCACTTTCTTATCGGGCCTGTGGCGGGGGTGGAGGACCCACGTCAGACCCCTCCCCAGCTCCCGTGGCCCCAAGCCACTTCTCCAGGGAGGACACCCCAGTCCCACGAGAGGCCACCCCTGGGCACCTCTCAAACTCTGAGCTAGACGAAGGAACGTGTCCTGAGCAGTGGGCCCAACGGAAGCCAGGTAGCATGGTCCCAGGAGTGAGCACTGGAGAGGGAGTCCAGAGGCCATGCATATAGTCTTTATCTTTCTGAACCTCAGTCTCTTCAACATCCGCATACCAGGACCACACACAGAGTATGTGAATGTCCTCACAGGCTACAAACCATAACCAATGGGATCCTTCCAGTGGGGGCAAAGCTCTGTCCCTTTTCCACCCTGTGTCCCAGCCCTTGACACAGGAGCTGGTGCCCGTGAGGGGCTCATAAACGCCGGCTGGATTAATGCGTTGGTGAATGAATGCTTGAGAGTCTGGACACATCATTCAGCTCAACAATTCAATCCAACATGGTATCGCTAAGGCCCTACTATGGGCCAGGAGCTGGGTGGGAAAATCACAGATAACAAGACGCGATTTCCTACCCTTCAGAGCTTATGGTATAAGAGCAGAGCCACCTGTTGTCAGGGCCCGTGTGTGTCTTCCTGAGTATCCTCTGCCTGCTGACCTTGAATCTCAACCCTAGGCCACTGCTCCGCATCTGTGGCGGCAGAACTCTAGGGCAGCCCCACGATCCTTCCTCCTGGAGTTCACACTCTTGTGTGATCCCCTCCCCCTGAGGGTGGATAGGGCTACGGTTTGCTTCTAACCAACCGACTGTGGCAAATGTGCCAAGGTGTGTACGTGACCACGCGTATGTGACTCCATTACACACAGCCTTCTGGTGAGGAGGCTCCGTCCTTGCTGGCTTTGACGAGGCGGAGAGTCAGACTCGGGGAGGAACCAAGGGAGGCTTCCTGGGGACAAGTAGTAGAGAAACGAGGCCCTTGGTCTGAGAACAGCGAGGAACTGAATTCTGCCAGCAATTGTGGGAACTTTGAAGTGGACTCTTCCCCACTCAAGGCCAGGATGAGACTGTAGCTCCAGCCAACATTTTGTCACCTTGTGAGACCTTGGGCTGCTATTGAAGCCGTGCCCATACTCCTGACCCATAGAAACTGTAAGTTCATAATGTGTGTGTGTGTTTAAATTGTAATTTATTTTTGAGAGAGAAAGGCAGAGCGCAAGTGGAGGAGGGGCAGAGAGAGGGAGACACAGAATCCGAAGCAGGCTCCAGGCTCCAAGCTGTCAGCACAGAGCCCGATGCGGGGCTTGAACTCGTGAGCCATGATATCATGACCTGAGCTGAAGTCGGATGCTTAACTGACTGAGCCACCCAGGCGCCCCAATGTGTGTGAATGTGTGTTTTTAAAGGAATTGTTTTTTGGTCTTGAAGTTGGATGCTTAACCAACTGAGCCACCCAGGTGCCCCAATAAGTCTGTGTGTGCGTATGTGTGTGTGTGTGTGTGTGTGTTTATTTCTAGGAGAGAGAGAGACAGCGTGACCAGGGGAGGGTCAGAGAGAGAGGGAGTCACAGACTCTGAAACAGGCTCCAGGCTCTGAGCTGGCAGTCAGCACAGAGCCCGACGCGGGGCTCGAACCCACGAACCGCGAGATCATGACCCAAGCAAAAGTCGGACGCTTAACTGACTAAGCCACCCAGGTGCCCCTATGTGTGTGTGTTTAAAAGGAATTGTTTTTTGCTCTTTTTCTAAGCATTTATTTCATTTTAGAGAGAGAAAGACAGAGAGTGCAAGTGGGGGAGGGGTAGAGAGAGATGAAGACCCAGAATCAAAGCAGGTTCCAGGCTCTGAGCTCAGTGCAGAGCCTGATGCAGGGCTTGAACACACGAACTGTGAGACTGTGATCTGAGCCGCAGTCGGTGCTTAACCATCTGAGCCACCCAGGCACCCCATAAATGTGCGTTGTGTTATGTTATGTCAGTTTGTGAGTTTGTGTTATGTTATGCAGCAGTACATCCTTCTTTCCTCCTGAAATGCCCTCTTCTTATTCCCCCAGGGGAAGCAGGCGCATGTTGCTTTTTCCCTTCCCAGAATCCCCTTCTTCATCCCCTGATAACACAACCCAGTTTCCTTGGGGGGAGCCATCTCCATCTCACTGTTGGTCTATTTCGTTCACATGAGGTTGGCTCCAGAGTATGAAAAATGACCCTGAATCCAGCCAATCAGAATCCTCCATTTGTGTGCCCATAGGCAATAGGTTCAAGGACAAACATGTGTCCCAAGATGGTGAATTTGGAGTTCGCTCTAGACTTTACTGAGTTCGCTACACTGATACTTTAGCTTTGGGGACAATTGGTGTCACTGTGCAGAAAGGACCCACTTTGGGATGGACCCAATAGGGGGAAAACAGAGATGGATGGAGACAAAGCCTTCATGATCTTGCTCACTTGAGCACCTGGATCCAGCCATGCCTGAAACTGGTCATCCACCCCTGGACATTCCACTCATGTGAGTCAATCAATTGTATCTTGTTATTTCTTTAAGCCAACTGAGTTGGGTCCCTGTCACTTGCAAAAGAGAACGTCTCAATGAATACACTTATCTTTACAGGTGAAATTCAGTAACTTCCCTCAAGAAAGCCTTCCCTACCCACACCAAATGGCTTCTGCCTGCTACACCACTCTCCCAACTTTGTCTTTGATTTTATTCTCTCCCATTGTTCTTTAGTATCTTGAATGTGAGTTGTGATACTCGAGCAAGATTGGAGTACTTTACTTATTTAAAAATTGTATTGAGGGGGGGAGCGTGGGGAGCAGAGCCACAGGGAGGGAGGGAGAATCCTAAGCAGGCTCTGCGCTGTCAGATCCAAACAAACAAACAAACGAACAAACAAACGAAGGCAAGGATTCTTTTGGATCAAAAAGCAAGGTGGTAGAGAAGTGGCCAAAAGGAATGAGGTTCACCACCCTGCGCTGGGCCCCTAGATGTGCCAGGAACTTTCAAATAGGCTGTCCCGGCAATTCCCCAGAGCTTCACAGCCTTCCCGCCCCAGACACACAGAAAACCCAGAGAAGGTCTGCAAGGTCCAGGTATCCTGGGTGGTTTGTCTGGGCCTCTTTCTCGAACTCTCGCACTTACCATTTTGTCTCTGGGGGGGTCTAACTTGCTCCCCCTCTCCTGTTTCTCTGGCGCTTTTCTCTTGCTTCTTTTTCTGTGCATCTGACCCTCTCTCTTCTGCTACTTTCTGTCTCTGGCTCTCTCTCCCATCTCCCACTGCCTCTCTCCCCTTTGCCCGTCCTTCCTCCTCTCCCTGCCTCCCCCCTCCTTTCCCTGCCTTCTCATCTCCCTGGAGTTCAAGCAAGGACCCAGCTGGCCTCTGGGAGACGCAAGCTTCCCAGGGGCCCAGCAGGAAGTGCAGTTTCCCCTCTGACCCGTCAGCTGGCTGCCGGGGACACAGCTTCCCTCCCACTCTGTCCGCCTGGGCAGCCTGTGCCGGATAGAGTATCCCACTTTTGAGGAGCTCCAAGAACANATGGGGGGGGAGCTGGAGAGAAGTGTCAAAGGTCACAGTCCAATCTCTTTCCGGAAAGACAGAAGGACACAGGGTAAGGAGCTGAGGGCTGGGGACTGGCAAGAACTGAAGCTTGCTGGGCAGGGGGGGCGGGGGGGGAGAGCCAGGGGCTTCCTGGGCAGCCCGGAGGATAAGAACCACCCCCCAAGGATTTACACGACAATTACTCCATTTTTACATCTACTGGGCAAGGCTTTGGAGAGAAAATGTGGTGCATCAGCACCCAGGGGTCAGAGCCAGAGGCCTGATTTCTGGTTCCATGTCCACCCTGCCGCATGCGTGACCTTGGACATGTCACGTGACCCCTCCCAGCCGGTTTCATCTTGAATGAAATGGGTGTAAAAGGCCTGCTTACTGCAGAGACACAGAGGATGGGGGACTAAAGACCCAGGAGACAGGAAAGGACCAGCCCTGGACCAGGAGCCCGGCTTCAAACCACACACATGGATTATCTCACAGCTGCGGGGGTCACAAGTCCAGCCCTGACCTCCCTGCACAGCGGCTAGGTGTCCGCAGGGCTCTGTTCCTTCTGGAGGCTCTGGGGGGAAGGCTTTTCTTTGCCTCCTTCCAAGTTTTGGAGGCTGCTCACACTCCTTGGCTCGCGGCCCTTCCCTCCACCTTCTCTGACCAGCATCCACTGCAACAACAATTAGGATGTCTCCCTCTCGGTTAAGGGATTGCACTGGGTAACCCAGGATAATCTCCCTGTTTTAAGGTCAACTCATGAGCCACCTTAACTTATCTGCAACTTGAATTTCCCTTTGCAGGCAGCCCAACTGTTTACAGGTTCCAGGGATCGGAATATCCTAATGACCATCTTAGGGGGCCGTTTTTCTGTTTACCATGGGGTTTAACATGCCCCTATCTCATTTAATCTCCCCAACAATCTTGGGGTGGGGGAGGGTGTTAGTGTTGTTAACCCATTTTACAGATAAGGAGACTGAGGTCAAGATCACGCCAACATGGAGTTAGTGCTCTGGAGGGACATGCAGAGGATTTAGATGTGAGCTCTACCTTCTTGGGGATTTTTAATCTAGGGGAGTGGAGGGGGCAGGGTGCACCATACCCCAAAGCAGAGAGGGGAGTGGAGGGAGAGACAGGGGAAGAGGAGGGAGGAATGACTTCTTGGGGGCTGATTAGGATGTGCTACATGAGGATGTGCCAGGGTCCTTAGTGCTACCTTACTGCCATCGGAGGGCTTTGGAAGTGGGCTAATCCTGTGGTTTCCGATATATTTATTAGTAGCAAAACTTTTCTCCAAGCAAACTCTCCCTGGAAGCCCAATAGACAGGACATAATGGAGTGGAAACTCCTCACTCTGGCCTCTGAGGTCCCTCCTGACCTGGCCCCTGCCGACCTGTCCAGCCTCCCGTCTTCCCGGTGTTCCACAGTCTTGGGAGACAGAGGTTGTTTTCCTAAAGTACTTAAGGAGTTCGCTTCCCCTTCTGGGCCTTTCTTTCTCCTCCCCGCTCCCGTGAGGCGGTGTACCTACTGTTTACCAGCAGGACTCTGAAGTCCCAAAACTAGCCCCTGCACGTATCTGCTGTGTGGCCTTGGACAAGTTCCTTGCCCTCTCTGGGCTTCAGCCATCTCATCTGTGACATAAGCGTGTGATCAGAGTCTAGTTGTAAGGTTACTGAGGAGTGAATACCAGCTCACATCGCTGGCTCCCCAGGGCACAGTCTCCAAGCGCCCTATTCACCACGCAGGTGTGGCCCCTCACGGAGACCTTCTCAGATGCCCTACGTGTCGCCCCCCTGTCCTGTCCTGCTCTCCCTCCGCCAAGAAGAAATCCGTACGGAGAGTCTCCTGGGGAGACTCCCAGGAATCAGGCAGGGCCCTCCTCTGGGCAGCTCTGAAGACAGGAGCCCAGCCTTCAGGGCGGGAAGCCCCAGGAATTTGTTCTACATTCCTGCCCCCGGGGCCTAAGGAGTGGGGCTTCAGCCCACTGGCCCGCAGACGGGGCTGTGCAGATGTACGTGGCTGTGGGACAGCACGTCCGCGGGCGCTGGCAGCCGCAGGAGCTGGGAGCCCGCGAGGGGTGTCTGCGTTCAGACTTAATTTTGCTCCTCTGGGCCGCTGCCCCTGGGCTAAGGGAGAGGAATGGCCCGGCCTCTTGACTCAGGAATGTGGAGCGTTTCTTAGCCCCACTGAGAAGGAAGGGGTCAAGGCCTCCTATCCCAGGCTCTGGAAGGATCCAAATTGTTTGCTAAAACCACAGTCCAGGAGAGGTCTGAGGGGAAATGGAGGTCTCCACCCGGGGCAGATATCCTGGCTCTGATTACCCTACGGGGAGGAGGGGCCTGCCCTTAAAAAGGCAAGTTATGGGGGGGGGGAGGCAGGGACAGAGCTCGCCCTCCCAGGGCCACAGTGGCTACCGAGGGGTGTGGATGAGGCGTGTGGGTGGGCTGCCCCCCCTTCCCTCCCGTTCTCTGTTCTCAGATCTTCTTTGTCAAATGCCTCATCTAGGGGCCCCTGTTGGCCGGGCTTGGTCTCCTCTTATTTGCTCAGTGACTATTAGGAGCCAGACACTGCGCTTGCCAGCACCCCGGGGAGGGGGAGGCAATGCGCCCCAGGAGGGAAGGGTCTGCGCCTTACCTCCTGCTGCATCCCCAGGCCCCAGGGTGGCTGCACAGCTTGGCCTTTCTCTCCCAGCCCCTACGTGTAGGCCTGCTTGCTTCCCTGAGACCTTGACCTCCTCCCAGCTCTGTTCCAGGCCTTGTTCTTCCCTCCCCCGCCCCCCTCATTCCTCAGCTCTGCTGCCCCACCCCCCAGCCCCCAACTCCTGTGTTTGCTTAGCTCCCGTTGGCCTCGGGATTCAACTGGAGAAAGGGAACCAGTAGGGCACGTATATATTAATTAGTTGACCGATTGTAAGGAACTCACAATCGATTGATTGTAAGGCTTATGCAATGGTAGGAGCTGGCTAGGCAAGTCCGAAATCTGCAAGGCAGGCCGTCGGGAAGGGCAGGTGTGACTTGACATTTCCCCATCTCCGGAGCCTGAACTCACCCACACCTGTGGAAGTTCCTTTTGCCCATTTAAGGTAATGTATTCACAGGTGTCCGGGATTAGGATGTGGCCTTCACTGGGAGGCCAGTATTCCGCTCACCACAGCCCCCGGCCCCACCCACAAGGCCACCTGCCCATTCCTTCCTGATCTCAGTTTTCTAGGTGGTCAACATACTGGCCTGAGCCTGGGCTGGGGCCTGGGGCCACAGAGGCAGCTGTCATAAACCGAGGCAGCCTCAGAAATAGATGGTTGTGGTTCTGGGGACTTGGTAGGGGCAGGCTCTGAGAGGGGTGGAGGGGAAGTCTGTGCGCAGGGATGGGTGTCTTGTGTGGGGGTTGGTGGGGACACTTCTGGGCCACAGTCAGGAACGGTATGCTCTCTGCAGTCACATTCACTGTGGCCTTCCTGTGAGGAAGAGAGGGAATCATGACGTACATATCACGATTATACATATATATATATCATGATTTTATATATATGTATATATTCCCCCCACTGGGGGGTCAGAATCACGTTATATATATATATTTATAATTTTTTTTAAATGCTTTATTTATTTCTCGGAGAGAGAGAGAGAGACAGCGTGAGCAGGGGAGGGTCAGAGAGAGAGGGAGTCACAGACTCCGAAACAGGCTCCAGGCTCCGAGCTGGCAGTCAGCACAGAGCCCGACGCGGGGCTCGAACCCACGAACCGCGAGATCATGACCTAAGCGAAAAGTCGGACGCTTAACCGACTAAGCCACCCAGGCGCTCCCGGAATCACGTTATATTAAAACACAGATCTGCTAGGGAGTGGAATGCACAATTCACAAGGTTTCTTAAGAAAACAATGGAGGCTGGAAGGAATGGGCCGCTGGTTCAGGTCTCTGACCCGCCTTCCCCTCCCGCCGCCCGCCCGCTTCCCGCTTCTGCTCCCTGAGGGCGGCGGCTGTCCTGGGCGCTGTACTGGGTGTGAGAGGCCGGCAGGGCGGAGCTGGGGCCGGACTAGGTACCGGGCTGTGTGCTCCGTCACGCATCCCCCAGACCTGGGAGGGGAGAGGCCCAGCGCACCCCNCCGTCTCCCCTTCCTGAGCGCTCTCTCTGTGACTGCGAAGTGCTAAGAGAGAGCCGGGTGGCCTGGAAAAGCAGACCCTGGGGGGCAAAGCCAGGCTCCGACCCTTGAAGCTGAGCGACAGGACAAGGGGCAAGTCTCCTTTCCTCTCTGGTCAGATTAGGGTAACTCCCTGCCCTCCTTCCTGACCAAGGGCCACAGGCTTGGGGAAAATCCTGCCCTTGGTGACAAAGCCCCAGCTACTTAACCTCCTGCTGCAATCAATCACATCCGCAGCCCTTGGAGAAAAATCTCCAGGAAAGCGGCGACGGTGCCTGCCCTTCCCCCATGTCCCCAGTGTTTCATACAGCGTCTAGCCTAAGGTGGGGACACAATAAGTACCCCCTTTCTTCCTTCCAACAATGCACATTAATCTCCAGGGAGGTGGGCAGGCCTGAGGCTGAGACTTAGGCATGACTGTCTTCACTTTATGGCTGAGGAAAGGGAGACTCAGAGACGATAAGTGACTTGCCCAAGGTCACACAGCAGGTAACTACTAGTAAGTGAAGTACCCAGTTCTTCCACCTGACTTTTCCCGCTTGACCACAGCGTCAAAGCGTGGAAGTAATAGAGGCAAGGAAGGGGAGGTAGCCAGACCGCAGGGGGTAAGCCTGGAGAAACAGGCCCGGGCAGGCTCATGGCCATCATCAAAGGTCAAGCAAGGGACCAGTGAGAGTCTGGCCTTCATCTTGTGGGCCCTTGTAAAACCAAAGTGGCCTCAGGGAGAGGGCTTGTCCCACGTACTCTCGTTTTCTCACCTGAAAAAAAAAAATGGCACAAATACATTGATGAGTGTTCACAGTCCCAGTGTAAAGGGTTTGAGCCTCAGAGTCAAATATATCTGGGTTGGGGCGCCTGGGTGGCTCAGTCGGTTAAGCAGCTGACTTCGGCTCAGGCCATGATCTCGCAGTTCCTGGGTTCGAGCCCCGCGTCCGGCTCTGCGCTGACAGCTCAGAGCCTGGAACTTGCTTCAGATTCTGTGTCTCCCTCGCTCTCTGCCCCTCCCCCACGCACGCTCTGTCTCTTTCTCAAAAATAAATAAAACATTAAAACAATTAAAAAACATATCTGGGTTAAAACCCTAGCACTGCCACTTCGTGGTTGGGGGATCTTGGCGACTGATGAAATGACTTACCTTTTCTGGGCCTTAGTGTCCAGCTGGGTGAACAGGACTTCTCTGACTCCTCACGCCTGGCTACTATGGGGCTCAAAAGGGACAAACTGGTTGAACACCCGGCACAGTAGGTACCTGACAGTGATAGCCATTATTATTAATATTATCATTATTACCATTAGCCAGGTGTTGTGGGGATCAGGCCCATACTGGAAATTCTCCCTGCCGGGGAGCAGGGCTCAACAGTGCTCTGTGAACGTGGAGCCCTTGGTCTCTGGCTCCCTGAGTGTCTGTGCATGTTCCAAAAGCTTAGGCTTACAACTCACGACCCCCACACTGAGTATACCACACTGAGCAGCATGAGAAAAAAACCGGCTGAGGGAGACGGGAATGGCGAGCCTCATTCCGCCCTGACTGGCTGTGTGATCGTGTGTGAGTCATTTCCCTCTCTGAGCCTCAGACAAGTGGAGGTGGATCAGATGATTCAAAGAGGCTTTCATTTCTTATCTTGGTAAGGGAGACTGGAGATGAAAATCTAGCGCGGGACCCAAAGGCCAGGGAGTGGATGCCCACCAGGTCCCAGATTCCTGAAGTTTCCAAAGACTTAATTGTAAGGAATCCTCATGAAATACAGCGAGATTTGGCAAATGAAACCATGGGATTCCTGGTTAAATGTGAATTTCAGATTAGAAAACAAATAGGGTGGTTGTTGTTTCTTTTAGTATAAGTATGTCCCAAATGTTGCATAAGACAAACTTATACTAAAGTGATTTGTTCTTTCTCTGAAGATCCAATAATTCAAATCCAGCTGAGCCTCCGGCACTTTATGTAACAACCCTAAACACAGACGAATGTTAAAAAAAAAAACGAGGAAGTTTTTTGTGTGTCAATATGAAATCCTTTCAAGGCCACGTGAAGGAATAAAGGAAAGTGTGGCTGACATGCGTCCCTGTATGAGAAAGGGAAGAAAAGACCAGAATGCAGAAGCCACTGGAAAACACAGGCCTTCTGGCTGGGTGGCAGGAAGGGGAAGATGACTTTTCACTGTGTCCCCTTTGTACCTTTTGAATTTTGTACCATGTGAATTTTTTATCGAGGCCAAAAAAAAAAAAAAGAAACCATAATAATAATAATAAATAAATGAGTAACATAATCGGGCAGTTTTGCCCTGACTCTGCTCCCCACACCCTTAACCTCGTGCATTCTAGAAATACTCCAGGGCTTCTGTTACCCTTATCAAAATTCCTCTAGGCCTTTGGACTCGTCGCAGCCTGTCGGCAGCACCCCCATCGTGCAGGGGAGGGGTGAGTCACGGCCACCCCCGGCCAGCTGTTTGCCATCTGCAGGCCTTCCTGAGGCAGAACCCCTTCCAGCTGTGTCCCCCATCCCTGCAAAGACTCTGGCCTCTCTCTTCATCTCTCTCCCCTTAGACCATAATCCCAGTGAATTCAACCCCCTATTTATTGGGTGTGCCAGGCACGGTTCTAGGAATGAATCTGAAAGGGAGGGGTGACTGGAGCCAGGGGAAAAGGGTGAGAGGCACAATGGTAGGCATGTGGCATCTGGGAAGGCTTCCTGGAGGAGATGGCACCTCGAAAGAAAAGGACTCTCCTGGGGGCGTCTGGGTGGTTCCGTCGGTCAGGTGTCTCACTCTTGATTTCGGCTCAGGTCATGCTCTCACGGTTCGTGGGTTTGAGCCCCACATCAGGCTCCGTGAGGACAGTGCAGAGCCTGCTTGTGGTCCGTCTCCCTCTCTCTCTGTCCCTCACCTGCTTGCTCTCTCTCTCTCTCTCTCTCAAAATAACAGGGCAAAGCCAAGGGCTTTGGGGATTTATCAGCAGGTCTTTCCTGAGCACGATAGGACGCAGAGCTCAGTACTAAGTGCAAGGCTGAAGGAAGCACGAGGAGGCTCAAACACAGGGCCCTTCCCCCGAAGAACAGTCACGCAGGGGAGAGCACCGCACATCTCGCACGAGGCTGTGGGAGCACCTCAGCAGGCTGTCCTGCGTTGCCGCATCCCGGAGGACAGGCATGGCTGCTAAGGGATCCAGGGGATGGTAACTGAGCAAGGGTGGCTTCCGGGCCTTCGCACATCCCATTCATCCTCCAGGCAAGGCCACAGACCCAGAGAGGGACAGGGAACCAGGCAGGTCACACAGTGAGTCAGCTGCGAAGCCAGGACCAGACCCCGGGCTCCTGACTGCCTGCGCAGGGCGCTCTACGCAACCAGAGCTCAGGGCTCAGGCTGGCATCAGAGAAGCCTTCCAGAAGCAGGGATGCTAGGCACTGTGACCCCGGCCATTCCTCTGGCAGGTGACATGGATGTGTGGGCACAAGGAGTTGTCCCAGGAAGGGGCCTGCCTACTTTGTAAGGTGTGACAACTCTGCCCGGTTGGGCCCAGCTCACGGCAGCCTACCAGAACACTCTAGAGAGGAAAGGGTGCCCTGATTCAAGTTATCTCCATGGAATTCCATGCAGGAATCATGCCCGTTTCCAGGAAAGAAAATGATAGCGTAGGGAATGAAATGATTTACCCAAGGTCACGAGGCGGTGCTGACCATGACCTAGCCATAGCAGTGCCCTGTGCTGTTCCCACAAGACCATTCTGCCTGCACTTGGGAAGTCCATAGCCCTCCCACCCAAACACACACGGTTCCTCCAGACAGGCCCAGCCCAGTGAAATCCCACCATGAACTCTCTTCCTTCCTGGTTACCACAGGCAGCCCCTGAAAAGGAGCATGTAAACCCCGACGGCGCTATCAGTCATTTACACTCGAGTATAAGTTATCAGCATCTGAAACTGGAACTGAACGCAGGGTCCTGCCCAAAATAACACACAACAGGCGAAGAGAGAGAGGTCCCTGGGCTTGGGCTGTGCCCTGGGAGCGGCTGGGTGAAGCTTTCCCTGGAGCACCTTGGGCGTGGGGTGGCCCTGAGTCCAGGGCCACTGTGAGGGTGGAGGTGTACAGTGATGTAGAAAGAGCACCAGCTCCACTCAGGTTCTGACCTGCGCTCTACCTCCTCCTACCTGCACGGGCTGATCCTCCCACTCACCTCCCTGAGCCGCAACCACACCTGTGCCGCGGGGCTACCTTGTATCCACCTTGCAGGTGTGGGTACTTGAAATGCTCCAGCCCAGGGTTCTCAAACTTAAGGAGGCATTGGCATCCTTTGCGGGGCCCCCAAAAACCCAGAGTACACGGCCCCACCCCAGACTTTCTGCTTTAGTCTGGGGCGGAAACTAACTAACTAACTAACTAACTAACTAACTAATTAACTAACTACCCTAACAAGTTCTGTACTTCTGCTGCTGCCTGTGCTGGTACCACTTCTATATAAAAAGCAGGCGATCGCTCTGAAAGCCTAGAGATGGGGGGGCTGGGGGGCGGGGGCTGATACAGAGCAGAGCCTCAGAAAGTACAAACTTGACATTTTGCAGGGATTTCATGACCCCCCGGTCACGTCTGGACAGAGGGGCCCCTGAAGGAAGAGCAGAGGGGGAATATGGGGCCAAGGTCAGGGGTCAGGATGCTGGGCTCTCTCCAGCGGCTGCTTCTGGGAATGTCAATGTCAATTTCTCCCAGTAAGTGCAGGGTGGCAAGTGCTTTTTTCTATGCCAGGCACTCTGCCCAGCGCCCCACACGAATTGTCTCACATAATCTTCTCCCACGGGTCAGCGAGGTAGGTTATTGATATCTCACGTCACAGGTCAGGAACCTGTGGTGGACAGAATGACGGCCCCCGGAGGTGTCCACACTCCAAGCCTCAGGAGCTCTGAACATTATCTTACACAGCAAGAGGGACACTGTGGATGTGATGTTGATACAGATCTCTAGATGGGGACATTTTCTTGGATTATCCAAGCCAGCCTGAAGTAATCACTAAGGCCCTAATAACAGGGAGCTAGAAGGTCAATGACTTCATCTAGTCAGGCTGCTATAACCAAACACCAGATGCTGAGTGGCTCATAAACAACAGCAATTTTTTCCCCCTCATAGTTCTGGCAGCTGGAAGTCTAAGGGCAAGGTGCTGGCACTTTCACTTTCAGCTGCGGTTCCTCTTCCTGATTCACAATTGCCACTTTCTCTCTGTGTCCTCACCTGGCTGGAGGGGCGGGGCCCGGGAGCTCTCAGGAGCCTCTTTTATAAGGAGGCTGATCCCTTTCTTCACGAGGGCTCTGGCTTCATGACCTAAGCACCACCTTGCAAAGGCCCCGCCTCCAAAAACCATCTTTGGGGGTTAGCAATGCCACGTATGATTTTGAGGGGGACAGAAATTTCAGACCACAGCAGTCAGAAAGTCAGAGGCAAAATGGAAGCAGAGATTGGAAGGATGAAGAGCGGGGCTGCCGAGGTGTGGGAATGGCCTCCAGGAGCCTGAAAAGGCAAGGAAATTAATTCCCACTCGGAGCCTTCAGAAAGATTACAACTCCGCTGATGCTTTGATTTTAACTTTTCAAAAAACGTTTCTTTTTGAAAGAGAGAGAGGGAACAAACAGGGGAGGAGCAGAGACACAGAGGGACAGAGGATCCGAAGCAGGCTCAACGCCAACAGCCCCCCCCCCCCTCGTTTCATGCGGGGCTCGAACTCACGCACTGTGAGATCACGACCTGAGCCGAAGTCAGACGCTTAACCGACAGAGTCACCCAGGCGCCCCCAACGCTTGGATTTTAGCTCCGTCAGATTCATTTTGAACTTCTGACCTTCGTAAGTGCGAGATAACGAATTCGGCTTATTTTATGCCACTACATCTGTGGTCGTTTGTTATGGGAGTCATAGAAAATTCATCCCGAAGCGGAGGCTCGGAAGGGGGCAGTGATAAGACTCAAATGGGGTCTTGCTGTCTACAGGAACTGTGCTCAGCCTCCTAACCGCAAGGTTGACTCAACAGCCAACTGGGGTCAGGAGCTGAAGCCGCCAACGCCATTCTCTCCCCACCCCCCACCGTGAAGAAGAAATGACCCCCGGGAATGAGCAGAGGGGAATTCTGCTGTTTTTAAATGCTGGAATTGTTATGGGAAAGTGGGAAGTTTGGGGCCAGGCACAGCGAAGAGCTTCCCTAGTATGGAACTCCAGCTGGTGAGAACTGGCTGCCTGGGGCTCTGTGCGGAGCAGCAAGGCCGAGCCCAGGCTCCTGGGGAAAGCGTGCTGCGGTCGATTGGTAATGCCTGACGTGGCCTTGACCTGGCTGAACAGCATTGTATGCTAATCTGGATTAGATGGGTTCCCTCAGGTTGGCCCTGGATCTGGTTCATCGTTTTATTCCTGAGTGCCCTGAAACAAAGCAAGCACTCACTCAATGTTTGAAGGAGGGAGGGAGAGAGGGAAGAAGGAGGGAGGGGAAGCGGGGAAAGAGGAATCTGTTTCCCGGAGGCCAGGATGAGGGCCAGTGGGTAGAATCCCAGGGTGGAGAGCTTCCGATTCCCCTCCTTGTTCAGTTCATAGCAATCCCTTCATTTGCGGGGGGTGGTGGGGGTGCAGCCCTGCC
>NW_027529624.1:6063179-6068783 GCF_008692635.1 Crocuta crocuta
CGTCACAAAGTCCTGCCCCTCCTCTCCAGGGGCCAGGGCTGTGACTCAAGCCAGGCAACACAGTCTGAACCCCAATGAGAGACACTGGGGCAAGGGGGTGGGGGAGAGGGTGGCTGACGACCACATCCTGGAAAGGTGGGCCATGAACTCAACCAGTGAAGAGGAAGTGGGCCAGAACCCTGGTGTGAGACTCCGGGGGCTGAGCTCAGATGCTCCTAACCTCAGAGTCCTCTCTTTCAGGACCGTCAGCCAGAAAGCGCAGAAGTCTCCAGGCAAGAAGCACCCCCCGGAGATGAGGGCACCCAGCCTTTCCGCCATTGCAGAAGCTTGGCCAGTGTGTCCCAATGACTACCTCCACCTCCATGTTCATTCTGCTTAGCTATTCAGAGTCAGTTTCTGTGACTTGAAACTGAAGAACCCCAGCCTCCTACAGTCTCTAGAAGGAGGAGCCAGCTAAGAATCAGAGCTGTCCTGCTGGGGTAAGCCTCTTTACTTGGAGACTTGAGAAAAGAGAGGTTTATGTTCCCCCAGATTCTTTTTTTTTTTTTTTCAATTTTTTAAAGTTATTTCTGAGAGAGAGAGAGACAGTGTGATCAGGGGAGGGTCAGAGAGAGAGGGAGACACAAAATCTGAAGCAGGCTCCAGGCTCTGAGCTGTCAGCACAGAGCCTGACGCGGGGCTCGAACCCACAAACCGTGAGATCATGACCTGAGCCGAAGTCGGACGCTTAACCGACTGAGCCACCCGGGCGCCCCGTGTTCCTCCAGATTCTTGTGTTGAAGCCTGCATGGGATGGGCTGGGATGGGATTGGAGGTGGGGGGGCCTTCGGGAGGTGAGCCCCCATGATGGGGTTAGGGTCCCCCAAATAAGCAAGGGAGCACTAGTGAGGAGACGAGAAGACAGCCGTGTGTAAACCAAGGAGAGGTCCTCACCAAGGCCCCAACGTTGCCTGCACCCTGACCTTGGATTTCTAGCCTCCCAGTCTGGGGAATTCTGCACAGCAGCCTCTGTGCTAAGACATGGCGGCTGGGAGGCCGTCTGGTGGAGGTGTTGTGGAGTCACTTGGGGAATGAACAGGAAGGAGGGAGGGTCCAGAGCCCTGGAGCCTCAGTGAGCGTGAGTTGGATTCCTTCCCTTCTGGCATGGAGCCTAACCAAGTCCCTTTGCTCCCTGAGCCTCGGGGAGGCCATGAATATTATTTACCTTATAGGGTCCCTGCGGGGCACGAAGAGATAACGTGGAGTCCCAGGCTTCTCTCCTCTTTGGGATGCTCCTAGCATGTGGAGTGACACTAGATTAAGAGACCCCTGCGGCATTAAGTGAATGCCTGCAGGGCCACCCCGCAGGCCCCCAAGGCCACCCAGCAGGCCAGCAGGGGGCTGGGGCCTGAACCCCTCAAGGTCACCCAGCAGGCCAGCAGGGGACTGGGACTTGAACCCAGGCACTTTCCATGGGGAGCCCCAGATCATACCCAGTACTCATGCTGCCTCCCCTAGGGAGAGGGGTCCGAATCCCTCCCACTGTAAGATCTCTTGATTGCAGATACAGGGTGTGAGATCCTACGGGTCCAGTTAGAGAGGAGATGCCGACATGGAAAAGGAAAGTGAACTGAGAAGGCAAATCATGCGTTCCGGAGAGCCCAAGGAGCCAGCGAGCCTGGGGAGAGGAGGGCCCCTCTGCCTGGATTTCAGACCATATCCAATGTCTCCAGGAAGAAAGGACTAGAAGCCACCACCCTAATCCTGAGGCCCCCAGGGGAAGCGGCAAGTTCCTGGGAGAAGACAGGTTCCCACAGGCTTTAATCTCCCCTGTCACTGCTCCAGGCAGCTCAGGCTCTGGAGAGGAGGGGGAGAGGGTCTCGTATCTCGTGACAGGGGAGGGAGGGCTCCCCTCCAACACACAGGGGAGAAGGCAGGCAGCTCGGGCTCAGGGCTGGATGGTCTCCGAGACCTCCTCTGGTCCTGTCCCCTCATCATAGGGCAGCGCCTCGGCCGGAGCCCACGGAAGCGGGTGGCAGAGTCACAGGGAGGATGCAGATCTCAGACAGGCCATTTTCCCAACCCCCCGCCCTTCTGCAGACCCTGTACCTGCCACAGTGAAAAGAAAGAGCCCTGGAGTTGGAGCCAGGAGACCCGAACCTCCAACACTCACGCTGAAACCGCCTCCTGTGGAAACTGAGCTGAGTCCCCTCCCCTCTCGGGGCCTCGGTTTCCACAAAAATAAAACCAGGGGGGTTGGACTCCATCTTGACGGTCTCCTCTGGCTCCGGTGTTCTGAGGGCCAAGGTCATGCGTTGGGGCCACGGCCCTGCCCCCAGCTTCCCCCCATCTCCCCCGAGGCCCCAGAGATCCCAGATGGAAGAGGAAAGTAGCCAGAAACTTGCATGGGGGTGGGGCTCTGGTCCTTGTATTCACCCTCTGCTGAGTCAGAGCGCCGCCCGCACACAAGGTGGTTGGCACAGCAAGAGAACAAAGGGGAGAATTGACCCCTGGTGCTGGCACCCAGGCCGGAGCGCAGGGGGAGCCTCAAGTACCCCCTTCTCCCTGCCCTCCCCCACCCCAGCCCCGGGCATCCAAAGCCAGCCTGCAGGAGAACTGGATGCCAAGTGGAGACTTCTCTCTCTCTCTCTCTCTCTCTTTAAAGTTTATTTTATTTATTTTGAGAGAGAGAGAGACAGAGAGTGCATGAGTGGGGGAGGGGCAAAGAGAAAGGTGAGAGAGAGAATCTCAAGCAGGCTCCATGCTGTCAGAGCAGATGCAGCCACTACTAGACCCTTTGGAAAGACTCTTGGATCAATATTTTCCAAAGCGCAGGTGGCTCTTGAAATTAATTTGGTGTGTTATACTCAGAATTTCATAATGAGGAGGAGGATAAAAAAAAAGCAGAAGAGAAACATAGCAGAGAGTCTCGGGTGGTAAACGGTCTCGAGAAAAGCTTGTTTGAATTTTGTGCCTTGTGCCAGGTTGTGATGTTACGTGTGTCTTCCTGCTGGTCGCGGTCAGAAAACCTTAAAAAGCCACTGCCTCAGAGGATGTGCCCTTTGTTCCCCAGCTGGGGCAAGGCAGCTGGCACAGAAGGCCCTCCCTGTCTGCCGGGGCTCCCGCTCACACACCCGACCAAAGGCTCCGGCCACACCCTGCTGGGGGCCGCACCCCAGCAACTGCACAGGGTCACGGTCACACCTCTCTGTCCTTCAGATTCCCTCTTCTTTCAGCCCTATACCCAATCCTGCTTTCACTCCAGGAGGCCCTGTTGAAATGACACTTCCTCAGGCCATCGTCCCAAAGGGGGCCAGGCAGAAGGTCCCCTTCGTCGCTGGCTGGCCCCCAGTCTGCTGGAGCACAGCGCTCACCCTGTGTCAGTCATCTGCTCCTACATCAGGGGCGCGGCACACTCTGATTCAGTGCGTGAATGAAATCGTTCACTTAAAATGAATGAACGAATGATTGATGGCCAGTTGGATCTCTCTGGGGTGGGGGTCCTGGTGCGGAGGCTGGCTGCTTTAAGAGTCATCCAACAATTGCAGTGTACCTACCGGGCATCTCGCCCCCAAGCTACTGGGGACACTCGACCAACCAGAATAAGAAGGCTTCCCCTTGAGGAGCTCAGGGTCCCATGTAAGAGACAAGCATGTAAATTACCACCAAAAGGAGAAGAGCCCCAGATAAAGACATATGCAAGAGGACCCCACCTTGCTGGTACCACTGTGTCATAACTCCCCCAGCCGCCAGTGAACGCCAGGAGAGACGGCTGGACCATGCCTGCTGTGCACCTCACCACTGTGGAGCTCTCTTTCTGCTGTCGCATCCTAACGCATTAAATATTTACTTAATGAATATTCAGGAAGCTGCAAATGGCTCAAGTTGACCTTAGAGTAAAGTGGAAGGAAGTGCTAGGAAAAGGCGCTGAGCCGTCTGTGGGCCCCAGACCACGGAAGGCACACCAGCCCTGCCTAGGTCTGGGTCTTTCTGCTGCAGGCACCGGGGAAGCCATGGAGGGGTTTCAGTGGTCTAGAAAATTCCTCTAGTCCTGGTGTGCGGGGTGGGTGCCTGTGGCCCGGGTGGGCAGCTGAGAAAGCAAATGCAGAACTAACCCAGGCGAGGAGACTTGAGTCTAGAGGCAGCAGGCTGGGGCGCACTGGCATGGGGGTCCGGAAGACTGCGTGCTGCAGGTGTGCCCTGGGACACCGGTGAGCCAGGCTCTGAGATTCCAACTCCTGCCGCCCCACCATCCCCTTCTGGGGCACCGTGCCGTCCCCAGGCAGTTCCTGCCAACCTTCAGCCACAGCTAGCAAGCTCGAGAGTACTCCTTATACTCTTATCTTATTCTTCTTGTTAACAACCAGCTCCTATTTTAACACATTTATTTATGAACCTTAGATGAGTATTTGAAGGATCTTTGCCCTTGTATTTCTGCACATTTTCACACTGAATACATTAAAGTGGATATTATGCCACTACCATGTATGGAAACTCGAGTGCCGTAAACAGTAATTCTAAACTCTCAGTGGAAACGCTGAAATCACCAGAACGAAGTCACTTTATGAAATTTACCAGCTCCTATCTCTGGCTCCGGGTCTTGGGCCTGTCTCTCCTTTGCTAAGGGGTATTAGGGACATTCTAACAAAAGGCATTCTCCTTGCACTGAACCAGGATTTAGGAAATGTAAGAAATAAGTACCTCAGTCTTTTACTTTTTAAAGTTTATTTATTCATTTTGAGACAGAGCGTGTGTGAGCGGGGGAGGGGCAGAGAGAGGGAGAGAGAGAGAATCCCAAGCAGGCTTGGTGCTATTCAGTGAAGAGCCCTACGTAGGCGTGGCTCCCACAACCCATGAGATCATGACCTGAGCCGAAATCGACTCATTGGCTTATCCGACTGACCCACCCAGACGCCCTAATACCTGCGTATTTCTAAAAACTGCTCCTATGCCCCCTCACCCTGGCAAACAAGACCAAGACTGAGGCTGAACTTCCGGCGGTGTGGGTTTCCCATCTGAGAAGCAGCCCTTCCGGGTTGTCTGCAAACTGCTAATTTACATGAATACAGTTGATGTTCATCCTAACCCCGAGGGAGGAGCCATTATAGCCCCATTTTCCAGATGAGAAAACCGAGGCACAGGAGAACTGCTTAACTCGCCCCCAGCCCAGACCAGTAAGCACCCTAGTAAATGGAATCGGAGCCGTGTGGTTGCCGAGCCCTGGCTCTTCCTAAAGCCACACGAGGCAAGCTGACAGGGCGATTCACTGTAAAAGTTGAGTCGCAGGCACCGGGTGGGCTGGGGAGTCCCGAAGAGAGGCTGATTTTCCTCCCGCCCGCACCCCGGCTTGCGCGTGGCCCAGCGCTGGCTGGCCCCCCTGCCACTTTCCGGGCCCCACCACCCGTCTCGCTGCGCGGGGACTCGGATAAACGGACACAGCTGGATGGGAACCGCGCAGGTGCGCGGGCAGGGCGGGTTCGGGAGCGACGCTTCCGGGTAGGAAGACGCAGGGCGGCGCGGCCTTGGACCCTTGCCCCGGGCGGGCGGGCTCCGGCGCGGAGCGGGCGGACGCAGGTGACGACAAGCGCCCCAGGCGGGAGCACGGCGCCACACTCGCCTTATGAG
>NW_027529624.1:6068832-6077958 GCF_008692635.1 Crocuta crocuta
CCTCGGGGTAGATTTTTCTTGCCTGGGCGAGGCCCCTCCAGTGATGCCCCCAGGTCCCCCGAGGCCCTTTGGGGTTTCCCCCCTTCCCCCCCTCCCCGCACCTCTCGGCTTAGACCCGCCCTACAGGGGCTGAACTTGACCGACTTGCCTTGTGGCTGTGGGCGGGTTTCTACCTTCTTCCACAGTAGGTACGTAGCTGGGGGAGAAGGACCTTTAGTGACTGCCCTTGGGGGCACTCAGACGTTGCGGTCAAATGGTGGGTTGCCTAACTGGCCGTAAACAGTCTCTCTAACCCCAGGCTCAGCCCAGGACCTGGCTAAACATTAGCCATTGATCATCGGAAGTGTGTGGTTGACTGAGCCCTCCTTGGAGGAACAGACTTTAATAGGAAACGTCCAAGGGGCGTCTGGGTGGCTCAATCGGCTGTGTCGGACTCTTGGTTTTGGCTCCGGTCATGATCTTACGGTTAGTGAGTTCGAGTCCCTGGTGGGTCTCTGTGCTGGCATTGCAGAGTCGGCTTGAGATTCTCTGCCCCTCCCCGCGCTCCCTCGCCCTTAAAATAAATAAATAAATAAACTTTGAAAATTAAAAAAAAAAAAAAGAAGTGTCCAGCATAAGTCAGCGCAGAGGATGCTCAGCACATAGTAGCTGCTCATGACTATCTGCTGCGGAACAAATTCCTCTTACTGTGTTTTATTATCACTGTGTGTGCTCTGAGTTCATGAGGCCTGGGCACTTCCTTTCCACCCTTGGGTATCCAGTGCCTGACACATAGTAGGTGCTGGTTAGCCTTTGGCAGGAAATGAGTGAATAATAGGCAGCGGGAAGTAGGGGGAGGGAGAAGGAGATCCCTGGGGGGGGGTACCACTAACAGTGAGAAAATAACTCCACAGCTGCTGTGGGGGGTAACACCACATTCTACCTTTCCCTCCACAATCTTCTGGGAGCTTCACGAGAGAGATGTTGGGTGGCTCTTGACCTCATTTCCCAGCTAAACTTCTGAGGCATGCAGAGGGGAGGTGATTTAGCCACGGTTACCCAGTGAGTAGCAGAGTCCAGGCATGGCCCGCTGTTAGCGCTCACATCCCGTGGCTGCTGGGAGGCACTTCCCAAAAGTCAGACTCCCAGCATAGGGGGGTGGAGGACAGGGCATCAGAAGGACACAGAAGGGGGGGTGGGGGTGGGGAGGNGTTGATGGACAGCTGGAGAAGGGAGGGACGCCTCAGTGGGGTTTCTGAGGACCCTCCTGATTTAGCCACTCCTCCCCGGCCCCTACCTCCTCCCCTGGCCTGGCTTCCTCTCTAAAGCCGGGGGTGGAAACTGGTCTCTGGGGGCTTCTTGCCCCAAGGTTCTTGACATGGGGAGAGCGGAGTTCTGGGAAACGCAGCCTCCAGAGAGGAGGTAGCAGAGGCCAAGCACGCCCGAGTGATGAGGGCGGGAGCCTGGGCCTCATGGGTGCAAACAGCTTCATCTTCCCAGGCTGCCCCGGCTCCGCCCATCTCATCCTGCTGGGCCGCTGTCCAGAGAAGCCAGTTCCCTGCCTGGTCCCCGGAGTCCGTGGGGGCCGGCCGGGAGAGCCTCTGCTCCCTCCCTTTGCTGGGGAAGGGACTTGCTCTTGTGGCCTGAGCGTTGCAGCCCTGAAGTTGGCTTAGCTGTGCCTCAGTGGTCAAGGCCAAGTGCTGAGCAAATACCAGGCCCTCTGGGCAGCTGGTCCCACCGCGGCCGCTGTTCTGTGTAATCATTCCTGGGCCATGTGGAGTGCTGAGCTGGGCATACAAGCACAGGTAGGAGGGGAGGAGGGTGTTTCCTGGGTCCAGGGGCTGAGCAGGGGAAAGGGACCCCTGGGGACTATTTTCTGCCCCCATCACCTCCTTTAGAAATAATTGCTCCCCCTCAACCTCTCTGCCAGCCGCAGGAAAGCCCAGCCCCAGGCCTGGCAATGGGAACCTAGAGCCACGTCTGGATTCTTCTCTCTTCTTACTTGCTGGTTGACCCCAGGCAAGGCTTCTGCCCTCTCTGGGCTTCCATTTACTTTTCCTCGTCCAGACCTCATGGCCTTCCTCCCTTCTCTCAACATCACTGGGCCCCCGTTAGATGGAAAAGCGAATATGGGAAAGAAAATGGGAATCATGAATATGCTTGTTTCATAGGAAGGGAGGGCACGGTGGCTCAGAGACTCAGAGTGATGCTCAAAGTCACACGGAAGGTGACAGAGGTGCTGGGGCCCAGCCAGGCCTCCTTGGTGCAGAGGGGGGAAACTTGGCAATGGGGTCTGGGCCGTGGGATAAGGTTGGGGACCAGGCAAGAAACAGGGCCTGGCATAGAACCACTCCTTGGTAAGGTTATGTACTTCATTCATTCATTCATCCACATTGCAGATTCCTGTGCTCCTCCTCTGTGCCTGGCCCCCTGGGAAGGGAGACATGGAAGGGACATAGAAGGGACATGGAAGACTCTCAAGGAAGAGGTGCATTAGAATGGGCTTGGAGAGGGCTCCGGTCACAGGAAGGGCATTTTCTCTTTTTCTTTCTTCCTTTTATTTTATTTTTACTCTTTTTAGTGTTCATTTTTGAGAGAGAGTGTGAGCAGAGGAGGTGCAGAGAGAGAGGGAGACACAGAATCAGCAAGCAGGCTCTAGGCTCTGAGCTGTCAGCACAGAGCCCCACACGGGGCTCGAACTCAGGGACTGCGAGATCATGACCTGAGCTGAAGTCAAACGCTTAACTGACTGAGCCACCTGGCTGCCCCTTTTCTTTTTCCTTTTTTTTCAAGTAGGCTTCACACCCAGCGTGGTGCCCAGGATGGAGCCCAGAGCGGAGCCTACTGTGGGGCTTGAATTCATGATCCTGAGATCAAGACCTGAGTCGGAGGCTACCCAGGCACCCAGGAAGGGCATTTTCTTAAAGTCCAGGATCATCTGCATCCAAATTACTAGGGCTTTAAAAATATACATTCCCAGGTCCCACACCAGACCCAGGACCCATCCACAGCCCGATTCTTACAGGAAGGACTGGAGTTCTCAGAAACGCCAGAATCGGGCCTGGAAGTTTCGTTATTATTATTATTGTTATTATTTTACTGGAAGTATAACTGACTGGTGCCAGAAACTTCCTAAGGCAGAGGTGGCGGGACAAAGAAGGAGCTGGAGGAGGGGCAGGTCTGCTGACATTCCTGCGGCTCGCCCTCCCCTCCCCCAAAGTAAACCAGCAGGTAGGAGATGTGGGTGCGTGGAGGGAACCCAGCTCAGGTTTCAGGCCTGGGGACCTGGCTTCCAGGCCCTCAGTGACAGCCACATGCTCCCTTTGCCCTGGGAGTCCCACATCTATAAAACTCAAAAGAAGAAAAAGCTCGCCGTTCAAATTTGTTTGCTCCAGTCTCATTAATAATGGACGGAAATATTAACCGGAAAATACCCAAGTATCAGACAGTAGGGGAAAGGCTAATGATGTGACCTTAGCTGAGTGACTTCCCGGGGTCTGGGATGCCCGGGGAGGTCGTAGGGATGCAGTGATTGCTGCTCTGAGGTCCCGGCAAGGCTCTAGGAGGGTGAAGAGGGGGGTGCCCAGTCAGACTGTGGGGTCTACATCCTGGTTCTGCTCCTTCCTGGCTGCGTGAGCTGGGGCCATAACTAAAGCCCTCTGTGCCTCAGTTTCCCTATTCACAAACCGCAGCTGATACCAGAACCCACCTCCTAGGGTTATGTGAGCATTGAAGGAGTTAATGTGGACAGTGCCCCAGGAACTTCCGTGTTGTCCGTTATTGTTAAACTAGTTAAAATAATATTAGTTACAAACTCACCTGTTGTAGATCCAACCCCAGGACCTTAGAATGTGACTGTGTTTGGAGATGGGTCTTTACAGAGGTGATCAAATTAAAATGAGGCCGTTAGGGCAGGCCCCGGACCATTTGGACTGGCGTCCTTGCAAGAAAGGGAAATTTGGACAAAGAGACATGAGGAATCTATGGGCATAAAGACCATGTGAGGACACAGTGAGAAGGTGGCCACCTGCAAGCCCAGGAGAAGTAAAACCTGCCGACACCTTGATGTCGGCCTCCCAGCTTCCGGAACTGCGAGAAACACATTTCTGTTGTCTAATACCCACCAGTACTGGCACCTTGTCACGGCAGGCCCACCAACCAACGCAGCGTGCCTAGGAACCTTCAGTAGGATGCTTACAACCCAGCCGTGTGCTCTAACGTTACGTTTATGATCTCATGCCGCCTATCTCTCTGGTTTTTTTTTTAATGTTTATTTATTTTGGAGAGAGAGTGAGAGAGAGAGAGAGCACGAGATGGGGAGGGGCAGTGAAAGAGGGAGACACAGACCCCGAAGCAGGCTCCAGGCTCTGAGCTGTCAGCACAGAGCCTGACACAGGGCTTGAACCCATGAAGTACGAGATCACCCCTTGAGCTGAAGTCGGACGCTTAACCAACTGAGCATCCCAGGCGCCTGTTTTTTTAAACATTTTTTAAAAAAGTTTATTTTGAGAGAAAGAGTAGGAGTGAGGGAAAGAGAGAGGGAGAGAGGGTCAGCACAGAGGCTGTGAGATCATGACCTGAGCCCCAAGAGTCGGATGTTTAATTCGCTGAGCCACCCAGACGCCCCTCATGCTGCTCTCTTAACCACGAGAAGAGTACTATCCTCCCATTTCAGAGATGAAGAAAACTGAGGTTTGGCTATCGAGTGGAGGGCTAGGATTGGAGCCATGTCAATGTGATTACAAGCTTCATTCAAAGCGTGGCTCCATCCCCCCTCAGTGGGGCCCCACCCAGCCCCCTGCATCCCAGCCTCCCTCTTTGGACAGATCAGGTACCTTCCTACCTCTGTGCCTTTGCACATGCTCTCCCCTCTGCTCCGCCCACTGCTCCCTCTTCAGGCTAACTTCAGTTCTTAAAAACAAAATGTGTCTGAATGTCGCCTCCTCCCCATGAGGACTTGCAGTCACTCCACACCTTATGTTCTGGAGCCTTCCACGCCAGGCCGAGAGAGGTGCTCACAGATGCCAGATGGCTGAGGTTGGGGTGACATTGCCATGTTGGGACTGGAGAGACTATTCCAGCCTTAGGAGTAGATCCTGAGGAAAGGGAATCTTCTGCCTCTGGCCAGGGGGTGGAGGGGGGTGGGGAGAGGCAGATAAAAGAGAGAGGCTCAAAGTCCCCACTCCAGGCATAAGAAGAGGGATCCTTTGATCCTCCTGGGGACAGCAGTGTGGCAGAGGGCGAGGATGGGGGATTAGGCCAGGCCACCCCAGGCCCATTCCCTAGGGTGTGTCTTGGGCAAGGTGCACCACCTCTCCCGGGCTTCAGTTTCCTTACATGGGAAATGCAAACAACAGTGGCCACCTCAGGTAGGCGGGTGGGCGTCAGGAGGGTTAGATGTGGGCGGAGCCCCGGGCAGCGTGGGGCACCAGGGATCAGTGCTGGACTTCCTCCTTGCTGGGAGGGCGAGGCAGGTAGCAGACCAGAGAGAGACAGCTCCTTGCCTGGGGCTACCCAGTAAGCTGACCGAAGGCAGGGGCCCAGCTCAGCCCCGATTTGTAGTTAGCAGCTGTGTGTGGGGGGGTGGAGGTGGGGGTCCCAGCTCACACGTGGCTCTGTGTGGCCCGCTGGCCTAGAGGCAGGAGCGAGAGGGAAGCCAGATGGGAGTCAGGCCGGGAGGCCAGGAGCACAGAGGACCAGACTCAGGGTGAATTCCAGTGGGCATTCTCTGGGAGTGAGGTCACCGCCTCTAGCTCCTCGGGGCTGCTTGAGCCCGGGGCAGCGCTGAGCCAGCTCTGGAGCAGGAGGGGGGTGGCAGCACTTCGGGGCCAGAACGGGGAGCCAAGTGCCCACAGCCCCATGCAAGGATGGGCCCCACCCCTGGCGAGGTGCTGGGTCCTTATCTCAGGAAACCTGGTGCTTCCTGTTTAAGATGGAANGAATGCTTCTACATGCCTCACCATGTCATCCTCACCGTGACCTCACTCAGAAGTCGCGGTTACTGGCCCCGCTTGCAGAGGGGGCCCCTGAGGCTCAAAACGGTGAAAAACCTTGCCCCCAAGGGAAGGCAGTGCAGCTGACGGACCCAGAGACTTTGGATCAGACACCCGAGTTCAGAGCCCCGCACGGACACCTGTTAGTGCCCAGTCACCTAAGTGCTCTGGGCCTCGGTTTCCTCATCTGTAAAGTGGCGATGGCAGTCCTGGCCTCATCGAGCAGGCGCAGTGACGTGACACACGTTAACGTGCACTCAGAGAGAGCCAGCCACCATCGCCTCATTGTACTGATGTCGCGTCTGGGCCCCAGGCCGCACGACTAGTAGGTGGCAGGGTGAGGGCGTGAACCCCGATCTGATTCTTCCCACCCTCCTTATGCCACTGTGGAGTGGCTGCTGCTGGCCCTCAGCTCCCAAGAGGCCATCGGGAGGTGGCTGGAGGGGTGACACTCCTCGGAACAAGCCGTGGCCTGGGTTTCTGGCCAGGCCATGGAAGCCAGTGCTGGGGCCCTGGGTTCGGGGTCGCGCCTGCAGCCGGTGTTCCAGGCAGCCGAGAGGAACCGGGGCAGCGTCCTGCCGGCACCAAGGCCCCAACATTGTTCTCCGGACCCTCCCAGGCCGGGGCCCACACATCAGGGATTTCCGGCAGCCTGGCCAGAACTGCCTTCACTTTCCGCAGAAACTTTCCCCGGGCGACTGGGACAGAGGCTGAGCCCCGCCCGCCGGCCCCCTCGCCCTGGGCAGGGACTGCTGGGAAGGGCCCTGGCAGCATGGCCAACATCCCCTCGGCCCGACAGGTCCTGGCCCCAGAGACGGGCCTCCTCAGAGACACGGCCATCCTCTCCACCTCTCCCGAAGCCGAGGGAAGAAAAAGGTTGACTCATTTTCATTTTTGGGCTGGCTGAGGTCAGGACACTTGGCCTCAAGTCCCTATCACAAATGTGCTGTGACCTGGGCAAGTCACCCTCCCGGTGCCCTTCTGAGGGAGCCTTCCGGAGTGGCCCGCAGCCCGTTGCCCCGCGAGCTTCTCGAGGGCACGGTGGGTCTCCTTCCCCATCCAAATGCTGCGGGTGCTCTCTGATGGCGCGCAATCCTGCTTGCTCAGCCATTCCACGAATGCCACTCTGGTCTCAGTCTCCTCCTCTGAGAAATGGGGAGAACTCCTGCCTGGCAGGGAGCAGAGGGGATCATAGCAGAGAACACATGTACAGCGCAGCAAATGAGCTTCCATCCCTGAATTCTGTCTTCAGGCATCGAGAGAATGCATGTATAGACGCCGCCCCTGGGAGGTCTTGGGGACCAAGTGCACATGGCTGTGCCCCCTCTTCCTAGAGGGTGTATGTGCTTCTGAGGGGCGGGTGCCCGGCCCCCCTGCCCCGCAGCAGGACCACCTGCTGCGTCGCCAATCCCAGGAGCCCAGGGGCCCGATGAGGCACCCAGAGGGCAAGAGTGGAGCCACATTGCGGAGCCAGCAGCGTCTCGGTGAGGTCAGCGCTGTGGAATGAGTCAAATGGGCTCACCCGGAGGGTTCTGTGCTCACAGGCAGTGACTCATGCCCTGAACAGCCGTGCAGGCCGAGTCTGCCAGCCCGGGAGGGCCGGGGCCACCGGCTTACCTCCCGCTGCTGTGCACCTTTTAAGGAGAGGGAGCTCGAGGTAGCGCAGAGGCCTCGCCACCCCCCACTCCCCACCCCCCGGCCCTGAGGCCTTGGCNACATCTGGCATCATCCCTTTTCAGATATGACCTTGGGTAAGTCAATTTCTCCGAACTGGTTTTTTCACTTGCAATTTGGGAACAATGCTTGCCTCACGAGAGAGGAATGGAGTGAGGTAACGTGTGTAGAAGGCGGTTGGCAGAGGGCACCTTTTAAGGAGTGGCAGCTGGGCTCGCTGGGAGGGGCCTGGGCTCGGGAGCCACGGCGCCCCGACCCTGAACTCGGCACCCCCCCCCACCTTCGTTGGGCGTCTGTGCAAGTTACTCAACGTCTGCATCAGCACCTCTTCTGTAAAGTGAGCCGCCGCCTGGCCCATTCGCCCTGCTGGCTGCGGGACTGAGGTCAGACACTCCATTCTGGAGGATGACAGCAGAGGTGCAGGTACAGCCTGCTCAGCCTCGAACCCTGGTCCAGGGGCCTGTGGGTTTCGTAATCTTGGACAAGGTCCTCAACCTCTGAGCGGGTCCCACGTGGAGAAGGGGACTTGGACGTGGCGTCGGGGCCCAGAGCGAGGCCCAGCGCCCCGTGAGCGCCCTCCAGCACTGGCCGCTCTTGCCCATCTTCCCCTAGCCCCTGGCCTCCCTCCGCTAACACCAGCTGCTGGTTTACCTGGGCCCCGCCTGCTGGTGACAGGTCCTGGGTCTGTGGTCCCTCAGGGGCCGCCCGGCTCTCCTGCATGAGCCCCCGCAGGCTTCCCCGGGCTTCAAAGCCCTGGAGCGCCTCACTCGGTTTATGAGAAACACGAGAGCCATTGAGGACGAGGCACACAGGAGTGGCCGCGGCACCCAGGGCCGAGGGCGAGGGTGTGGGGCACCCCTGGTCCTGGGACGCTGGCACCTGGCCTGGGCAACTGAGCTGTTTGGGCCCAGGAGGGAGATGGAGGGCAGGCATTCTTGGCTGGCACCTTCCTCCATGGGCANTGCGGCGAGCGCGTGCGCGCGCGCGCACACACACACTGGGACAGTCAGCCCAGCGTCCTCACAGGGCCTGGCTTTCTGTGGGCGTGGCCACGTGCGGGCTGGCAGAGAAGGAAAGCCCTAGAAGCATCAAGGGGATCGGGTGTAGGAGCCCAGGCTTGAGAGGCAACCGTGTCTGGATACGAGCCCGGGCTCTGCACCCTACGAGCCTGTGTCCTTCTCTGCGCAACAGGGACAGAAAGCGCCCTCTCGCCTTGTGTGCGAAGGCGGCCCCGGGACAGTGGCCACGACTGACAGCACTACTAGCAACAGGGGAGGCTGGCCGAGGGCAGGAGGGTGCTGGAGGGTCGGAGGAAGCAGGGACGGGAGCCCCACCTGGGAAGGGGACACGGGTGCTCCCGGAGCCCAGACAGAACAGAAGCTGTCGTCAGAGCAAACCCTGGCTTTATTGGTCCCGTCTGTTCACAGTGAGGCTTCCCGGAGGCAGCGGCCTGACTGCCTCCCTCCCCCCCCCCGCCCCC
>NW_027529624.1:6078007-6090215 GCF_008692635.1 Crocuta crocuta
TCTCCTCCCTCCTGCCTGGGAAGGCAGGAAGGTGGCTCTTTGGGGGGTGGGGGTGGGTTGGAGGCTACAGGGTAATTTCGTGTGGGGCCCAGGGTCCGTTCTTCACGGCAGGAGGTAGAAGGGATCACATAAAGTTCTTTATTACAGACCTACAAAAAATGAGAGAATTATATATTACCCTCACTTGTTTGGATTTCTGTTTTCTTTCTTCTTTTTCACAGAATAGCAGCAGGAGAGAAAAACTGCAGGAGGCAGACAGGCTAGGCACCGGGATGCAGACCGGACAGGGCCAGGGAGACGCTGCTGCCCCCGGCCCCGCGGGCTGGCCGGCCTGGGGCGCTTGCCAGCATCCTGGGGCGACCCAGGCGAGCCCTGGTGGGGGCAGACGAAAGACAGCGGGTGGGAAGATGGCTGTCCCCGGGTCAGTGGCAGTCAGCCGGCCTGGAAGCTGGAGGCTCCCAGGTTTGGGGGCCTGGTCTCCCAAGCAGGGGTCCATGGGGGCTGGACAGAAGGGAGGAGGCGGGAAGGGCCAACATAGAAGGTCGGAGCTCTAGCGGGGGCCCGGGTGGCCGAGGGCAGCCAGGACTCTTCCCTGCTTGTCAGCCAATCAGCTTCTTCAGGAAGGCCTCCAGCTGGTCCTCGTCCTTGATGCCCACGAACTTGTCCACCACATCCCCATTCTTGATGGCCAGCACAGTGGGCACAGCGGACACCTGGGTGGAGGAGACAAAGGGCGGTGAACCCCTCTCCGCTGCCACCCGGCAGCCTTTGTGGGAAGTGCCGGCGGCTCACGCAGGGCGGGGCCTGCCCAGGCTGCGGGCGGGGCCCCTCCTCTCAGTGCAGGGGTCCTGCGGGGCCTGGAGGTCCACTGGCCGGGAGACTTTTCCACTGCGGGCTCCCAGCGGTCCCCTTCCTCCCCCAACCGCACGGCTGACTCACTGGCCCAGTGGTTTGGCTGCAATGATGGGAGAGATGAAAATAACCCGTGCAGCTGCAGGCCAGGGCTGGGGGCGGGGAGAGGCTCCCCAAGGGGGAGAGTCCCCCGAGGTGTGGGAGCCCGAGGCCTGGCTGTGCCACTCACTAGAAGGCCACACCACCTTCACAGCCCCAGTGCCCTCTTCTGTAAACCGGGCATGACGGGATCTCCCTGGAAGGCTCGGGACAGAGATTAAGGCTCCTGATACAAAGCTGAGCGGTTAGGAGCTTGGGCCCTGGGTGCGGCCGGCCCGACATTCAGCCACTCTGGGCAAGCCACTTGTCACCCTGTCTGTGTTCCAGAACGGAGCCACCGAGAGCATTCAGACTAGGTCTGGGAGCTGCATGAGATGATGCGACGTCTTCACACAGCGCCCTGCACCTGGCAGGGGCCGGGTATGCAGTGGTGCTCAGCAAATGGTGGCTACAGACAGCATGGCAGAAAAGTCTACCGCATGAGCCACGCTACCTGGCTGCCGTGGACGGTTAGCAGGGTCCCGACATTCACCGACTCATCCTGGACAGTGCGGGGGGAGGGGCTCGGCTACGCACCGCCTGATGTTTACTTGTTGGGGGTTTGGAGGCAACATTCTTGGCCTGTGCAGCGTTTTCCCAAGTTCCCTCAGGGGACTGGTGCGCATTACACGGCATGTAAATGAGAACCGCTGCACACTCTGGCTTCTAGCGTTTTCTGCTGCCTGACCTTTGTAGACATTTTTTAAAAATGGATAAACAGAACAAGATAAACAGACGCTGCGCACACATGTAACTACAAGGTGACGACAGCAATTCCCACAAGCACCCCCGTCCTCAGGGTTCTGGGGCGTCCTGACCGTTGCTCAGGAGCCGCCTCGGGAAACCGGGCTTCGTGGGTAGAACCGTGATGCCGTGCAGGGAACCAGAGGCCACAAGGGCCCAGCCTCACACCGCGGGCGCTGCCGCCGCTCGCTCCCGACGGTGTGGCAGGCCCTGGCCTCCGCTCAGGGGCTCTAGGTGGACAAACGTGGCAGTCCTGGCCCCTGGGAGTCCCTCCAGGCCCTTCCGAGCACTGTCCTGGGGCTGATGCGGCAGCAGCTGATACGCCCCTCAGACCCCATGTGTGCCACGGCCCGTCGGCTGCTGTTTACGACCGTGGCATGGGAGGTGGCATGGCGCACGCGTGTCCGGCATGCGGCTCGTTCTGTCTCCAGGCACAGGCAGCGCCCAGAGAAACCTGTTCCGGCCGGACTGCACCCCAGTCATTTGGGGATGTGTCCCACGCAGGTAACACATAGGCTCCATCCCCGACTGGAGCCCAACGCAGGGCCTGAACTCACGACGCTGAGATCAACACCTGAGCTGAGATCAAGAGTCAGACGCTTAACCGACTGAGCCACCCAGGTGCCCCAGAAGATTTTACTTTTAATTTAACTTAAAATACGTATCTCCAAATGTCTGCTTATTTTTGAAAGAGGGTGAGCAGGGGAGGGACAGAGAGAGGTGGGGACAGAGGACCCGAAGCGGGCTCCGTGCTGAGAGAAGAGAGCCTGATGTGGAGCTCAAATCCACAAACCGCTAGATCATGACCTGAGCTGAAGCGGGGATGCTCAATGACTGAGCCACCCAGGCGCCCCAGGATTTTATGTTTTTTAAGTACTCTCTACACCCAATGTGGGGGCTTGAACTTACAACCTCAGAGATCAAAAGTCACACATCACTGACAGAGCCGGCCAGACACCCCCGGAGCTACATTCTTAGGCGCCCTCTAGTGGCCTGTGAGAGCAGCTAGGGTGCCTCAAATCCAGCCACTCCAGAAGCACCAGGCTCCAGCACTAACCGTGTCCCCTTCGCTTCTGTTTCTTTAACTGACATAAAAGCTGTATGTCAGGGGCACCTGGGTGGCTCAGTGCATTAATCATCTGCCTCCCGGCTTTGGCTCCTGTCATGATCTCTCAGTCTGTGAGTTCAAGCCTCACATCCGGCTCTGTGCCGGCAGCTCAGAGCCTGCTTGGGATTCTGCCTCCCACTCTCTAAATAAGTAAGTAAATAAAAAGCTGTGTGTCATTGTACGAGAGGTGGTCTAACTGCTTTTATGTGTCCTGTTGGGATGGTGCCCCCTGAGGTGGCCCCAAGTGGACTCGTTCTTCCGGAACCCCACGAGTCCCACCACGATCACGCCCGTGTGAGTTCCCATGCATGCGTGCACACCCCCAGCCATGCCGCAGTCAGGACTCCCGCAGACGTTCCAAGGTCTGGTCCCAGCTGACAGGGGTGTGTTTGCAAAGCGTGAGCCTGAATCGCACGTGCGCACGCGGCAGCTGGTCCCGGCCCGGCTGGAGGACCTGGGGGTTGCTGGACTTCCCGCCCCCGCGGAGGAGGATGCAGCTTTGCTGCTCCGGAGTTTGGCTCGCACACCAGGAGGGGCTGGTGCTTATAAACACAGCCTTAAATGGAAGCGCACGGGTCCTGGGCACGCGCCTGGGGAACGTGATCCGTGTGGAAGAGGGGCCTTGGTGGAGGGAGCGAGGGCGCTGCCTCCCGCTCACCTCTGGCAGCTCTGAGGCCTGACCGGGCGGGGGGGGGGCGGAAGAGACAGGAACAGGCGCTGCTCCTCCCCCTGCTCTGTGACACCCCTGGGAGCCTCCCAGGCTGGACCTGATGCCCCAAGAATTCAGCATGGTGTGTGTGTGTGTGTGTATGTGGTCTGTCCCTATGATCCTGCAGCTCAGCGGCTTGCGTGCGCGCGCTTGTGTGTGTGGGTGGGTGTGTCCCTCCCTATGATCCTGCAGCTCTGTGTGTGTGTGTGTGTGTGTGTGTGTATGTGGTCTGTCCCTATGATCCTGCAGCTCAGCGGCCGGGGTGCCCGCGCTTGTGTGTGTGGGTGGGTGTGTCCCTCCCTATGATCCTGCAGCTCTGTGTGTGTGTGTGTGTGTGTGTGTGTATGTGGTCTGCCCCTATGATCCTGCAGCTCAAGAGCTTGCGTGCGTGCGTGCGGTCTGTCCCTATGATCCTGCAGCTCAGTGGCTCGCACTCTGCCACTGAGCTTGCTGTCCTGCTCAGTCTCCCCCCACCAACTTCCTCCATCTGGGAGGACCTACCAAGGGACAGACACAACGCTACAGGTCACTGTAGGCGGGCGGCGTCCTCCTCGGCTAACGGCAGAACTAATGCAAAGGAAAAGATCACGGTCACCAAGGCTGCTGCATACGGGGGGCTCCTTTAAGGGTCAGGAACGACACCCACCACTTGCATTCGCAACCTCATAAATGCTTGCCTCGAGGCGGGGGTCGCTTCAAAGAGCTGAAGACAGAGGCACAGAAGCTGGATGAGGAAGTGCTGGAGCTGGGATCTGTCGTGAGACCTGTGTGGCTTTGCTGTGACATTGGGCCGTGCCACGCCTCGGCCTAAGAGCGACAGAGTCCCAGCAGGGAGAGGGCGAACAGGCAGGGGGCGTTAGGACTCCATGCTTCAAATGAGAAGCCTTTGGACACAGGAGGATTCTTGGACAAAACCATGATGGAAAAACTCATCCAACCCTGACATTCTGGAAAAGGCAAGACTATGGAGACAGTACAAAGATCAGGGGGTGTCAGGGGCTCGAGGGAGGGAAGGAAGAAAATGAAAAGGTGGAGCCCACGGGGATCTGGGAGGCAGTGCAACTACTCTGTACGCAACTGTAATGGCGGTCGCGTGTTGCTGGACATTTGTCAAAACCCAGCGTCAGGTGGGCACCCTCGCACGCCACCAGGTCAGCACCGGGCTCCGGAACTTTCGCTTCTCGATGTTTGGTGCCAGGCTGCTGGCAGTGGTCACCTAGAAGCTGGTCCGAAAAGCAGAATCTTGGGCTCTTCTTAGACCTACTGAATCATAATCTGCTTTTAAGCGATATCCCAGGTCATCTTTGTGTTTGCGAAGCCCTGATTTAGAGCGCGTGCACAGCGGGGAGGCACGGTGACAATCGCTCCCAGCTAGATGTTCATAATAATATGAAGTATTAATACTGCGGGAGCTGTCTACGGGGTTAGGAGAAACATTAAAAAGAAGACAATTCAAATAAACCCTTACACGAGTTACCCAAAATGGTGACGGGGTTGTATCTGGGACAGTAAGATCACAGGGGACTTTTCCCCTTATTAATTACTTGGCTGTTTTCCTACTGCTTTTTAAAAGGGCCTTGTCCGCAAGGGGAGAAAATAAAAGAATAACAGCTCCAAGTGTGAAGTCAGAGGAAAGCATAAAGCTTCGAGGGTCCACGGCTCGGGCCACTCTTTGCCCCCAGTGGCTGGCAAGGTCTTTATGGTCGCGGAATGCCTGGCCATTCAGCGGGGACAAGGAGACGGCGAGCAGAGAGCTTTCCGTGTGGCCAAGCCAGGGTGGTGCATGACTGGGCGGCGGCCAGGGCACCCCAAAACTACCAAAGCCCTGAGCCTCTCCCTTCCCCGTCCTTTGGGAGACAGTGGGACTCCAGGGTGGCCAGCTGCCCGGAGAAGTGTGGTGCGAAAGGGAGGAGACCTGCCCTGAGGGTGTGTGCTGGGCACCAGGGAAGGTTCAGGAAAGGCTGAAGAGAGGCACCAAATTCCCTGAAAACAATTTTTCCCCCTTTTTAAAGTAGGCTCCATGCCCAACGTGGAGCTTGAACTCAGGACCCAGAGATGAAGAGCCGCATTCCCCATGGACTGAGCCAGCCGGGCGCCCCTCCTTGAACACAGGTCAAAGCGGTTTCTATCTCACGTCCATCCAACACGCGGGAGAGGAGGAAGCTGTCCCAGGAGGCGCCACGGATCTCTCAGCCGGAACGTCTGCCTCCTCTGGCTCTCGTCCCGGAGAACAGGTGTGAGGGAAGGAAGGAAGGGACGGGGGGGGAGGGGGTGTCAGGAAAGTCCCCGCTGGAGCTTCCTCAGCCCCGCAGTGCCATCCATCCTGCTGGGACCAGGTGATATGACCCATGCTATCTGGACCGCGGATGGGGGAGGAGCTAGAAGACGCTACAAGACCCACTTCCAATGCACAATCAGGACCTTGGGGCCCCGCCCTGCACCGCCACCTGGAATGCAGGTGCGGGCGGTCTCAGGAACCTCACCCTCCCCCCCCCCCCCCCCCCCCGGGGTGGAGGGGGGGATGGGCGGCACACGGTTGGCAGGAACTGGGTTATTCGTCTTCACATCTGCACCAGTTAAGCACAGTTCCTGGAACGTGGCTGGTGCTCAGGGTGTGTCTGAAAGTTCCAGGGGCCGAGGCGACTGGCCTGGTGGCAGGAGTTAGCCGATGACACCTTATGCCTGCCCTTGACCCTGGGAAGGCCCTGGGAGCCCCAGCCCACAGCTGCTGCGGGCCTCAGGGGAGGGATGGACAAGGAGGAAGGTAGGGGCATCGAGCTGGCCAGGAAGGACCCCCTTGACTCTTGACTGAAGGACCAGTGAGACAGTTTTAAAAAAACAGCAGCTTGGGGTGCGTGGCTGGCTCAGTCCGTAGAGCACGCTACTCTTGATCTTAGGGTTGTGAGTTCGGGCCCCACAATGGGGATATCGCTTACTTTAAAAAAAGAAAGACAAAACAGAACACAAGAATAACTCACCCCTCTCCCCTGCTCTGGCCCTTGTCAGTGGCCCTCGGTCACCCAGTGCCACAGTCTCACTTGGGTAACACCCCCTCACTCATCTGCAGTGCTCACCGGGGGCTTGGCCTGCCCGGCATCTGTTTCCTGTGCCTCTGGCTGGGGCAGCCTGGTCTCCTGGCAGGTGATCACTCCCACCCCAGGGCACCCCAGCGGCCCGCCTACTCTCATCCCTGTCCCCCTGGGGACTGGCTGCATCTCTACTCTAGCTGAGCCTGGACTTACCCCCTCTTTCAGGGAGGAGGGAAGGGACGGACGGAGGAGGGATGGGATGAGGGTTCTCTGACCACATCTGAGCACGTCAAGAGAACCAGAAATCTGATTTTCACGGGAAATCTTGTTTCAGATACCAGCATCTAGTTCAGTATTTAAAACCAACCAACCAACCAACCAACCAACCAACCAACCAACCCGAGGGTCAGATCAAATGTGCTGGAGCGCCAGCTTTGGCCACAGGCCACCAAGTGTAACCTTGGCTCTGTGGTAACAGGCTCCTCGGCACCCCTTCCATCTGACCACAGTCACCGCCCCCAGTGGCCCGTGCTCTCACTCTGCTTGGCTCTCCATGCTGTCCAACCAGCCACAAAGCAGCTCTCCCCTTTCTCCAGCTGTTGTCTCTGAGGCCCCCACACCCCATGCATTTCCTGCTCCAGGCACACAGGCCCTGCTAGTCTGCGAGCAGCCTGTGCTCAACCTGACCTCAGGGCCTTTGCACTTGATGTCTGCTCTGTCTAGATTACTCCTCCAAAGAGCTGGCTGTTCCATTTCCTTCCTCTCTCCAGGTCTTTGCTCAGATGTCAGCTTCTCAGAGAGGCCTTCCCTAACCTACCATTTTATTTTTTATTTACTTATTCATTATTATTTATTTTTTAAAAAGTAAGATCCTAACCCAACATGAGGCTTGAACTCACAACCCTAAAATCAAGGGTTGCATATTCTACTGAGCCAGCCAGGTGCCCCCTAACCCTTTTAAAAATGAAACCCTCCTATGGGGCGCCTGGGTGGCTTAGTTGGTTTAGTGTGTGACTTTAGCTGAGGTCATGATCTCATGGCTTGTGGGTCGAGCCCTGCGTCGGGCTCTGTGCTGACAGCTTAGAGTCAGGAGTCTGCTTTGGATTTTGGGTCTCCCCCCTCTCTCTGCCCCTCCCTAACTCTTGCTCTGCCTCTCTCTCTAAAATGAATAAACATTAAAAAAAAAAAAAGGAAAAAAAAAAGAAACCCTCCCCAGCACCATCTCCTCTTCCTGATTTATTTCCACAGCACTTATTACTTAAAGCAGGGATCCCATGGGACAGACCCGGCCTGCTGCCTGTTTGTGTAAATAGTTTTACTGGCAAACAACTATGCCCATTTGTTTATATACTGTTCCTAGCCGCTTTAGATGGCAGTTGAGTTTTCGCAATAGAGACCAGTGCCCTGAAAAAGCTTCAAGTACGTTCCACCTGGTCCTTTAGAGGAAAAGAGTACCAACTTTGTTCACTGCCATTATCAACAACCAAGTAACAGCACCTGGCATTTAAGACACTCTGAACGCACATCTGATAAATGCACACACAGACTAACCAAAGGCATTAGACTACCCTGACTTGGGGTGTGCTGTGCTCTTGGCCTTTCTTCTCTGTGCCTCCTTCATGGCCCCACTCAGAGGTCCCCCGAAAGGGGAGCACTCCCTCCCCCGCCCCCACCTATCAGTCCCTTCTTCCTGTGCGCAGCTCTGCGGTCAGCACTACCACCGTGTGCTGAAGCCATCTACCCATGGCTCTCCCCCTAAACTAGGGGTGCCGGACACAAGGTGATCACCTTCTTTGAGCCAGAGTCACGGATGCCCGGCTCGCTGCGGGGCTCCCAAGTGACTGCCGACCAAATGCGGGTGGCTGAGTACATGCGCGGAGTTCATCAGTGCCCTGACACTCAGACAAGAACCTGGCGCTTTGGACCACACGCTCCATGTCCTACAAGCGGACAAGACAGACAAGCGGCTCAGAGGGCCAAGAGAGTCCCATCTGCAAAGTGCTCTGAACTCCCAAGAGCCCTAGAAAAACCCGAGACACCTCTTCCTGGCTGCCTGGTGGCCCCTAAGATGTGTCTCGCACCCGCTATCCTGCGGCCCGACGCCCCCCACACCGGTGGCACCGCGGGAACCCCCCGCCGATTCATACCTCATATTCTAGGGCGAGGTCTGTGTGGTCGTCAATATCCACTTTGGCCATCACCACTTTTCCATGCTGTTTGGCCACCACCTTCTCTAGCCTCGGCCCCAGGATCTTGCACGGGCCACACCACCTCAGAGGGGGAGAAAGGAGGCATCCGGTCACAAGAGCTCTCAGCCATCGATTTACTGTCTCCCGAAAAACTTCCCTTGACCCACATCTTTCTGAGGGGACTTTTGCCCTTATTAGCTCTGTTTACATGTTTGAATATTAACCTGTGATGGCGACACGCCTAATGATAAAGCCAGAACTCTGCGGCTGGGGGATGTCCAGGGGTCCCAGGCTTCTAGAACATCTAGAACATGGTCTTTGTCGGGAGGCTTTTATAAAGCTTATGTCAATGGATGTAAGAGAAATGCACTGCCATACAGAAAAATACCAGATGCGAAGTTAAACGGTTTGGGCTCAAAGACTCCTCGCCTATCAGTTGACTGTTCCGGGGCCTCAGTTTCCTCTTTTGAGAAAGATCGTGCCTCTCCAAGCAGCGAGGAGAAATCCACGAAGGCGATGGTGCATAAACACGCGCTATCAGCCACAGGGTAACTCTGGATACTTCACAGACCCACAGCTACAGGGAGGATGGACCAATAGCTGGGGGAGCACCTAAAACCGGCGAGTCGCTGCGCCAGGACCTTCTCAGCTTTTACTGCCCAGGACCCTCAACCCCACAAAGGAAAAGAAAACACCTTCCTAAGACACTGGGGAGCTTACGAGGTCAGGAACCTGTGCCCAGTCCCGGGGCTGGTGGACGGCACACCGCATCTGCAACCTGAGGTTAGGTCTCAAAAGTCTCCTTTCAGCCCTGGTTATTCTGTGATCCCGCAGGCCCCGCGGCGACGGCCTCAGGCCCCGCGGTGACAGCTAGCACCGCGCCCATCACAGCTGTTCCCCTCCGGGCGGAGAGCTCTTCGGGGACGGGCTGGCGTCTCCAGGTCACGAGGGACAGCGCCTGGCACTGAATGAACAAACTCACGTCTTACTTCCTCGTCGGAGGAAACGACGCATCAGCGCATCAACCATTTACTTTGGAAGTGCTCTCTCTGGACGGCTTGCGAAACCAGGGAGGTAGAAAGCTCTGCCTTCCACGAACTCCTGGCCGGTGACCCCTATTTTACTCTCAGCCTCGAAAACCCTTTCCGTTCAGAGATTTCAGTTAAGGAACTCACGACACCTAAAAACCCAGTCTGTAAGACCTTATCTCCTGTTGTAAGTGAACGAGGGGAGGCCCCACGAGGTTGCAGGGCCTGCCCAAGGCCCTGTGGTGAGTCAGACAGAGTGGGAAAGAAAGCACAACACTCTTGTCAGACATCTGCCCGGAAGGCCTGCCAACTTCGAACCCAGGCTAGGCCAGGTCTGTCCAGTTCTCTGGCAGCCTGGCGGCCGGTCAGGACCCGGAGCCTGGAAGTGAAGAAGGCCAAGCTGATGATTAGGAGGCTAGAGGCAGGATGTCAGAATCCCTAAGGCCCACTTGTAGAGCACGGAAAAGAAAACCCTGCCGATCCCCTGCACGCTTGGATCTCACTGTGGTGACGCTGATAACTTTGTGCCGGCCCTTCCCAGGGTTGGTGGGAAGACGTTCCAAAATCAACTTATCTGCAGGGCCAGGGGATGGAATACACCACGAGCCAGAGAATGTGATAGTCCCGTTTTTCTTGCTTTGGTCCAAGCTGAAGGGGACGCTGAGCCACCGGAGCAGTGAGATACAGAACGTGTTTCTCAGCACTAACGACAGGGGGCTTCGAAGAGTGTTTTACTAGCCTGTGTCCTATCAGACGGCACTCGATCTCAGCAAGGCCTGGATCTTCCCAGTCCTTATAACGAGACTACATCTGAGAGGCTTCACACGTGGTACCGAGACGTGGCAGGTACTCGGTCAACACCGGGCCCAGCACCACCCGTCTTCTGTTGACCCCCCCTCCGGGGACTCACTGTGCATGAAAATCCACAACCACCGGTGTTTCACTGTTGACAACTCGGTCTTGAAAGTCAGGTCCATCCTGGATATTAAAGGTCGTTGTGCAGACTCTGGTGGTGTATATTGACCGGGCCTGGTTGGGTGTTCCTGTCCGGGTGTCACCAGGACTGCACTGCAGGGCCCTGGAGGTGAGGGGTGCCCACCGACCCTGGGGTGGTTTCCTGGAGATGACAGAGGCCAGGAACCTCCTGAGGAGAAATCGCTGAGCCATCTGTGAGGGAAAGAGGCAGAACAGTTCAAGACGTCAGCACCCCAGGAAAAGAAAGGTATTTGGGGAGATCTGGAGGGAGGGGCCTCAAAATTCTGGGACTGAAGAAGAATGCCCGGAACTAATATGTAAGATTTCTAGAATAGCGGGCGCCTGGGTGGCTCAGTGTTTAAGTGACCAATGCTTGGTTTCCACTCAGGTCATGATCTCACAGTTCATGGGTTCAAGCTCTGACAGGCTCCAGGCTGACAGGGCCGAGCCTGCGAGGGGTGCTGTCTCCCTGCCCCTCCCCCATGCTCTCTCTCTCAAAATAAACAAACTTAAGAAAGAAAAAGATTTCTAGAATAGAGGTCAGTGAACGGTGAGAAATGAGAATCAAAAAGCAGAGTCACATACCACGACTGAAAAACTGGACTGATGACAAAAGGGAAATCAGCATACCCCAGATTGCAACAGAAGGGAGGCAGGAACCTAGCCTGTTCTTATGGAGCACCTGCTAAGGGCCAGGTGCCTTACACACATTACAGTTCTCCCAGATCACCCAGGACGAAGTTTCTACAGCACTGCTCATATTAGCTAGGGAGTCCGAGGCTTAGGTAATTGTGACACGCCCAAAGTAATCTATTAAATGAGAGTCAACACTGGCACCCAAGGCCGTCTGTAAATTCTTTATTACTCTTTTTAATGGGTGCTTTAACGGGAAATTAAGGAAAAAGGGAGTTATCAAAGGATCAAGAAAGAGGAATCGCAACAATTCAAGGGGGGGAACTAAGAGGTTCAGGACCCGGAGCGTGTGGGGGGACTAAAAAAGAAGGGACATGCGTGAGAGACCGGGGAATGGGTCTCCGGAGGACAGGTTCCCCCACCCAGCCCGAGGTCTCCGCCCGGTCGGCCGCCGGCCAAACGCAGGAACAGACCCGGAGCGTGTCTCCGCGCGACACCACCTAGAGCCACCCCCACGAGCCTCCTACCTCCCTGCGGCGCGAGCGGAGGGATGCACGGCAAGGCCCGCCCCGCCCCCCAAGGGCACTCCCGCCGTCACTTCCTCGAGGGAGGGCCTTTCGAGCATCACTTCCGGGGACAGGCAACCCGGAGCACTTCTCTCCGCAACTCGAGGGGCGGCTTGCATTGTCCACCAATGGGGCAGGCGGGGGACGGCACGGCGGAAGGGGTGGAGCCTCAGTTAGGGACGGGAAGGGAGGGGTTCTCGGGAGAGACAGCGGAAGAGGGGGCTGGGGCTTGGAGGG
>NW_027529624.1:6090345-6095293 GCF_008692635.1 Crocuta crocuta
GGAGACAGGAAGAGGAGGTGGCCCTCGGGGAGGGGCCAGAAAAGGAAGGCGGGCTCTCGAGGAGGGTCGAGAAGAAGAGGAGGAGGGAGGAGGTGGGAGCGTGAGGGAGTTACCCAAGGGCGAAAAGGGCGGGAGGGAGGTGTGGTTCCGGGTTATGCAAACCCTCCGCCGCGTACCCCCTTTGTTTCAGTGTCTTCCAAAAACCACAGGTGCAGGAGATTCTTTTTTTTTTTTAAACCTTTATTTATCTTTGAGAGACAGAGAGAAACAGAGCACGAGCAGAGAGAGAGGGAGACCCAGAATCTGAAGCACGTTCCGGGCTCTGAGCTGCCAGCACAGAGCCCCACGCGAGGTTTGAACTCACAAACCGTGAGACCCTGACCTGAGCTGAAGTCCCACGCTTAACAGCCTGAGCCACCCAGGCGCCCCTGGGTGCAGGAGATTCTTTTCCTCCTTTTTACAGACGAGGCAGCTAAGCTCCTTGAAGGCGGAAGTGCTGGTTAGGAGCATAGACCCTGACTGGGAGTAAAGAGGACGCTTTGTGGCCCTTGTCTGTCACACGAAACTGTACAGCCTTGTGGTTTTGGACAAGTCACCCTGGCCCGGGGGGCTTCGGTTTCCCAATATGTGACATGAATGGCTGGCGTGGCTCAAGCCTGTGTCCGGAGTTGCTGGGGAACTGGGCTTGGACAGGGTGTCAGGTGGCCATGGTGCTCGGAAGGTCTGCCTTTGAGGCCCTGGATAAAGTGTGGGGACCTGGGAACTTGCTTGGGCCTAGACCTTCTTTCGCACCCAGCGTCACTGCCCTGGACAACAGGGGTCTAAGTGTCTGTGTGGCCCAGGCTGGAGGCACAGCCATCTCTTGTCTCCCCTAAACCCTCTCCCTTACATTACAACCACTCATGGCCTGGTGATTCTACGAATACATCGCTGCCTTTTCCCTCCTCCTTGCCTTTGCTTAATTTGAAATGCTTTTTTCCCTCTCCACTTGGAACACCTACTCATCACTTCCCTGAGCAGCATGAATTGCTTCCTTCTCTATAGTGCTTTGTTCATAACTCTTATGTAACACATTGTATGGTGTCTTTCTCTTCCCCTAGACTTTATGCTTCCTGAGAGTAGGAATTTGTAGCTTTTACTTGACTCCATATGCCCACCAGTCATCCAGTGCCTGCCTCAGAGGATGTCTAATAGATATTTATTACACACCATCTTTGGGTATCTCAGGGAGCGGTTTATAGAAAGGTTACATGATGTGTCCAAGGTCACGAGGCAGGTAAATTGGTACAGCCCCTCCTTACACCTACAATTCAGTCCACTCCAGCCATCGGGAATCCCTTACAGCTCCAGAGTGTGCTTAAATGGGTCTCCGGGCCCTGGATTTGGCAGCTGCTACTCTCTAGGACCGGAAGGCGCTTCCCTCTACTCTCCAAGGGAGACACTAGGCATCATCTCTGGAAACCCCTCCCTGAGCCTCCTGGCGTGGGGGAGATGCCCTTCTCGGAGTTTCCACAGCCCCTGTGCTTCTGTCAATCAATCCCCACACTCACCACTCTGTATTGTTACTGTCTCTTTGTTTGTTTCTGCTGCATTTATTACTGATTAAAAAAAAGATGTTAAAAAGATTCAGGACACCCCGCTGGCTCAGTTGGAGGAGAAGTTGACTCTTGATCGCAGGGTTGTGAGATAGAGATGGGTGTAGCGATTACTTGAAAATAAAAATTCTTAAACACACACAAAATTCAGTCTTAGTTTGCCAATGGCTCTCATTCTTCCTTCTTGCCCGCACAACCCCTGACCCATTTCCTTGGGGCCAGTTCAAAGCCGAACCTGTCCACGACCACCAGTTTCACAGAAAGCAGCCAGGGCCCAGGATGTGGGGGGAGATGACAGAGGGTGACAGTACCATCCAGGTTCCACCCACAGGGAGGCCAGGTGAAGATTCACAGACTTCAGACGAAAGGGCCGGTGGCCTCACCGTGACGCAGTCTAACTAAAAGTGGGCTGGAGAGGAGACGGGTAGCCCATCAGAGGCTTTCGAGGACATCTCGTGGGCTTGTGTCAAACCCAGAAAAACCAACACCAGAAGGATGGGGAGCCCAGGGAGGCAGTCTTGCGGAAAGTTTCACAAATCCTGCCACATTGGGAGGTGCAGAAAGTCTAGAAGGCACCAAGAACCTCACTCATTTTGGCAGAAGAACTCACTCTGGGGTTGGGGAAGTTCACAAAGCCACCACGGACACCGAGAAAGGCTCCGAGGGGGCCACAGTTCCTCAAAGCACCGTGATCACAGACCAGAGCCGTGGGGATCTTGCTACCGGTGTGGAAACTACAACATATTGTCTGTTTCTTTATTCTTCACTCCTCACTGTACTGTCAGCTCCCAAAGGGTCCATCTGTCTCTCTGCGGCTTATCTCAGGGCCTGGTGCATCCAAGCAGGTGCTCACTGATTATTTGTCCCGTGAACAGACGGCAATAGCACAGTCTTCTTATCCCAAATCACATTTTCTCCGTCATATCACATGGCTCCATTATACCCTTCCCAAATCAGTGCCATGTTTTTTTGTTCCCACCTTGTCTCGGCCATAGCATGCTGTCTGTTCTCTGCGCAGTTGACGGGTTCGCTCCCTCACTCCCCTGGCATGCACATCCTCTGGGGTGGGTGAGGGAATCTTTGGAATAGGCCCACAGCCCCTGGGCACCACTGGCTGCGTCAGTCTTCCACTCGATAGACTGTCCATCACAGCCAGGAGACCAGGTGAGAGCATGGGCAGGCGTGGCCCTCCCCGCCCCGTCTGATCTCTCGCTTTCGCCTCTGCGCATGCCCAGGACTGAAGCCAATAGTCGTAATCCACGGTGGGAGCCCCTGAGGTCAGCATCCTTTGGTGCAGCTGTTTTTGCTAATTCCAGATGCCATCTGGCAGGGGGAGCTTCCCCCTTGTCCTTTTTAATTTCTGTTTTTCTGTAGCTCCGGCACTTTCTTTTCCAGGCGCCTATTAATCGTATTCATCCTTTCCACTGCACTTTCGGAAAGGCCCATTTCCCTGCTCAATTCACATTCTGAGGTCCGAAGGAGGACCAGTCTTGTTTATCCTCATTCCATAGTTACGTCACCTCTCGGCCTCAGGGTTCCCATCTGAGAAATGGGAAGAATTATGCCTTCCTTACAGGGGGCTGGGAGAGCGCAGGAATGACTGAGCACGGGGCCCGGGGCACGTGAGCGCCTGATGGATGACGAGTCTCTCTCTGCAGGGAGAGAGCCTGTGACAAGCCTGTATTCCCAGTGGGCCACGTAGGGGCTCCGCAGCTCCATGCTGGCTTGTCTGCCCAGCCAGAGCCGACCTGGGCTGGGTCTGCCTCAGTCGCCAGGCAGGCTCAGGGCACAGGTTGAAAGGAAGGGAAGGGAGCCAGGGCTAGCAGCCTGAGCTCCAAGGGAAGCTTCTCCTGCCGCCCCTTGCTGATATTTATTGCAGTGATTTTCAGGCTGCGGGATGTGAGCCGCCATCGGTGGGTTTGTGAAATCAATTTAGTGGGTTGTGATCAGCTTTAAAAGAAACAAATGGAATTGGAACTATCAGAGCATGTTGTGTGCTGTAAGTATTATTCCGTGGGACAGCTGGTCGTGTCATGTCTGTGCCCGTGTGGCCTCGGTTGTGATTTAGAATGTGTTTTTACTGTAGGTCATGGTCAGAGGGTTTGAAAGCTGTTTCACTGGAGTCACTCAACACCTGGTGCTGTTTTTTAAGGAGGTAGAAGCTTAAAAGTGCTACACTGCCCCTAGCAAGGGTCTGATTTGACCCTTGACTGCTGCTTCTCCCCACCCACCGATCCCTACATACCAGTTGGCCAGTCTAGGCCATCAAAATGCAACATGAGGCTCTAACCCAGGCCAGTGCAGCAGGCAGCAGTGGTTCTCAGCAGCGGTCATTAGCAGAAGTGTCCACATGGTGGCAGTGTGGTTCACGCAGTCTCCTCAGGGGACCAGGCTAGCTGGGCACAGCCCTGGGGCACTGGCTCCCTCGGGTCCACAGGGCAGGGGACAGGTGTGGGAGACAGGTGCATCTCAGTGACCATGTGTCCGGGGATTTCAGAGCTGGAGGGAGGCACCTTAGAAAAAAATCAACGAAAAGAGAAGTAGTGGGGCACAGTCTAAGCTCAGTTTCCAAGAGGTGTTTCTCCTGGGCTATCTTTGTTTTCAGTTTCCATCCTGATGGCAATTTTTATATGTCTTGTGTGTTTTTTATTAAAAAAATTTTTTGTGTGTTTTTTTACATTTCTTACTTTTTTTTTGCATTTTACATTTACATTTATTTTTGAGAGACAGAGTGTGAGTGAGAAGGAGCAGAGAGAGAAGGAGACACAGAATCTGAAGCAGGCTCCAGGCTCTGAGCCATCAGCACAGAGCCCGAATTGGGGTTCGAACTCATGAACTGTGAGATCATGACCTGAACCCAAGTTGGACACTTAACTGATTGAGCCACCCAGGCACCCCTTGTGTGTTCTTTAAAGAATGCTTTTACAGAACAATTAGAACTGTTAACTTAATGTTTTGCAGTTCAAGAAGCTGGTTTCGAGGTGTCTGGATGGCTCAGTTGGTTAAGCATCTGACTTTGGCTTAGGTCATGATCTCACACTTGTGGGTTCGAGCCCCTCATCAGGCTTTGTGCTGATAAGCTGGAAGCCTGGAGGCTGCTTCAGATTCTGTCTCCCTGCTCCTCCCCTGTTCTCTCTCTCTCTCTCTCTCAAAAATATATAAACGTAAAAAATTTAAAAAACAAACAAAAAACCCACAAAATAATATCTGACTCTTGATCTCTGCTCAGGTCATGATCTCACAGTTGGTGAGATCAAACCCACACGGGGCTCTGTGCTGACAGTGCAGAGCCTGCTTGGGATTCTCTCTCTCCCTTTCTCTCTGCCCCTCAAAATAAATAAATAAACTTAAAA
>NW_027529624.1:6095519-6096554 GCF_008692635.1 Crocuta crocuta
TCCAGCTCTGTGCTGAAAGTGCAGAGCCTGGTTGGGATTCTTTCCCCCCCTTTCTCTCTGCCCCTCAAAATAAATAAATAAACTTAAAAAAAAAAAAAAGAAGCTGGTTTCGTGTTCCATTGTGATTCGTGTTCTGTCATCTTTCCAGCAATTACTGGAAAAACAAGTCCCCTCCCCTCTCTGCCTTAATTCTTGAAGAATATTTTCATTGGATATGGAATTCTAGGTTGATGTATTTTCATCCTTTCCTGTTTTTGAGCCAGGAGACTATGCTATAAAAATAGCCTTTGGATTTAATAAAAATCCTAACTCTACCATATATATATATAAATTTTTTAATTTTTTTAACGTTTATTTATTTTGAGAGACAGAGCATGAGCAGGGGAGGGGTAGAGAGGGAGGGAGACACAGAATATGTAGCAGGCTACAGGCTCTGAGCTGTCAGCACAGAGCCTGATATGGGGCTCGAACTCACAGACTATGAGATCACGACCTGAGCCTAAGTTAGACGCTTAACCAACTGAGCCACCTGGGTGTCCCTAGACCTTGTTTCTTTAAATGTGTAGGATGAGTATAAAGTTGAAATCTTATTCTATTGTAAGCATTAAAACCCCAACATTGTTGGGGCGCCTGGGTGGCTCAGCCAGTTGAGCATCTGACTTTGGCTCAGGTCATAATCTTGCAGTTTGTGGGTTTGAGCCCTGCTTGAGGCTCTATGCTGATAGCTTGGAGCCTGGAGCCTACTTGAGGTTCTGTGTCTCCCTCTCTCCCTGTCCCTCACCCACTCACTCTCTGTCTCTGTCTCTCTCTCAAAAATAAATAGACATTAAAATTGAATTATTGTTTTAAAAAACGCCAATAGGGGCGCCTGAGTGGCTCAGTCGCTTAAGCGTCTGACTTCAGCTCAGGTCATGATCTCATGGTTCGTGAGTTCGAGCCCTGCGTCAGGCTCTGTGCTGACAGCTGTTTCGGACTCTGTGTCTCCTTCTCTCTCTGCCCTTCCCCTGCTCACGCTCTGTCTCTGTCTCTCAAAAA
>NW_027529624.1:6096616-6098451 GCF_008692635.1 Crocuta crocuta
TTGAATGGTAGAGATTTATTACCCTATAAAATGAGAAGTCTCAAGGTAAATAGTTTCGGGTGATTAATTCAGGATTCAGTGACATTAGGGCACCGGGTTGGTTTTTCTGCAATGTCCCTGGCCTTCCCCCACCTCCATGGTCATAGGGTGGCTCTCATGGCTGCAAGCATCATATCCTCCCAAAGCAAGTGGATTTCTCATCCCATGTGATGTGGCTTTTAAAAATCAGGCAGGGGGCATCTGGGTGGCTCAGTCGGTTGAGCGTCTGGCTTCAGCTCGGGTCATGATCTCACAGTTCGTGGGGTTCGAGCCCCACATCAGGCTCTGTGCTGACAGCTCGGAGCCTGGAGCCTGCTTCAGATTCTGTGTCTCCCTCTCTCTGCTTCTCTCTCTCTCAAAAATAAATAAACATTAAAAATATTTTTAAAAACTCAGACAGGACAATCTTTCCCTGAGACCCTCCTTCCTTCTGCATGACCAGTGGTGGGTGACATGGCTTCTTTTAAAGCAATAAGTGGCCAAGGGCTATGAATTAGGCCAATGTCAGGGTTTGTTCCCTGGAGCTGGGCCCCCGTTCCCTGAGCTCTTCCAGCTATATATGCTCTGAACAAAATTAAGAAGCCGCTAGCCAGCTAGGAGTGAGGGGATGACTCCTGGCAAGGTAGCTGGTATAATTCTAAAAATCTATAGAAATTTATGGAAAGCAGTAAAATAAAGTAAAATAGTATCAGCAAAGGAGTTCAGACCACTTGGTGGTTCAGGTGATGGAAGGTCAAGAAAGATGAAAGCCAGAGGCAGAACTTTATGGAAGGGTTGGGGGGTGGAGACTTGTTTTACGTAGTAATAAAATTTTACATTGCGCCCAGGCTTTTCAGCTATAGACTGCATTTCCCAGCCTCTCTTATAGTCTCCTCTGTGACCGTGTAAACAGGCTATGGTAATGCAAGTCATTTGTTCAACTTCCAGGCCGTTCCTTTAAAGTAAAGGTCAGCAAACTTTTTCTTTAAATGTCCAGATGGTAAATACTTTAGGCTTTGCAGGCCCTAAGGCCTCTGTTGCAACTCCTCAGCTCTGTTGTTCAAAGTGCCGAAGCAGAAATAGACAACACCTAGATGAATAAACATGTCTGGGTCTCAATAAAACTTTATTAACACAAACAGGCAGTAGGCCAGATTTGGCCCGTGAGTTACTACCAACCTCTGCTTGGCCAGCCTCTGCTTTAAAAGGATGGGGTCCCGGGGCTCCTGGCTGGCTCAGTTGGGGGAGTGTGCGACTCTTGAATTTGGGGTCATGAGTTTGAGCTCCATGTCGGGTGTACAGAGTACTTAAAATAAATAAGTTATTTAAAAATACTTAAAGGATGGGGCATGCCATTTCTTTCTCTCTGGTTGGAATGTGGATGCATTGGCTGGAGCTGGAGTAACTGCTTTGGACCACAGCGTTCAAGTCCTTTGTGGAAAATGGCGGAGAAAAATGGTAGGAGTTTGAGTCCCTCACTCTGTGGAGCCCCATACCCGCTCTGTACTATTCATATCGACTGTGGCCCGCGGGAGGACTAAACATATCTTTTTTATATCACTTGTGGTTTGGGTCTCGTAATGGCCGCCATATTAATAGCTTAGCCACCTTATTTCATAGACCCTAAGAGGCCATCAAATACAAATTGCACAATTATTTCATGTGTCACTAAGAAATGAAACCACCGCTGTGCCTGTCATTATTAAGCTTTGTTTCTGAGCTCCAGACCCACTCTGCTGTATTGTGGTTTGTGATGACAGCACTGGGAACTAGTGAGCTATGCTTGCCTTTGCCTGGAGGCCAGCTTCTGCCACTAA
>NW_027529624.1:6100078-6101709 GCF_008692635.1 Crocuta crocuta
TGGCTTTTAAAAATCAGGCAGGGGGCATCTGGGTGGCTCAGTCGGTTGAGCGTCTGGCTTCAGCTCGGGTCATGATCTCACAGTTCGTGGGGTTCGAGCCCCACATCAGGCTCTGTGCTGACAGCTCGGAGCCTGGAGCCTGCTTCAGATTCTGTGTCTCCCTCTCTCTGCTTCTCTCTCTCTCAAAAATAAATAAACATTAAAAATATTTTTAAAAACTCAGACAGGACAATCTTTCCCTGAGACCCTCCTTCCTTCTGCATGACCAGTGGTGGGTGACATGGCTTCTTTTAAAGCAATAAGTGGCCAAGGGCTATGAATTAGGCCAATGTCAGGGTTTGTTCCCTGGAGCTGGGCCCCCGTTCCCTGAGCTCTTCCAGCTATATATGCTCTGAACAAAATTAAGAAGCCGCTAGCCAGCTAGGAGTGAGGGGATGACTCCTGGCAAGGTAGCTGGTATAATTCTAAAAATCTATAGAAATTTATGGAAAGCAGTAAAATAAAGTAAAATAGTATCAGCAAAGGAGTTCAGACCACTTGGTGGTTCAGGTGATGGAAGGTCAAGAAAGATGAAAGCCAGAGGCAGAACTTTATGGAAGGGTTGGGGGGTGGAGACTTGTTTTACGTAGTAATAAAATTTTACATTGCGCCCAGGCTTTTCAGCTATAGACTGCATTTCCCAGCCTCTCTTATAGTCTCCTCTGTGACCGTGTAAACAGGCTATGGTAATGCAAGTCATTTGTTCAACTTCCAGGCCGTTCCTTTAAAGTAAAGGTCAGCAAACTTTTTCTTTAAATGTCCAGATGGTAAATACTTTAGGCTTTGCAGGCCCTAAGGCCTCTGTTGCAACTCCTCAGCTCTGTTGTTCAAAGTGCCGAAGCAGAAATAGACAACACCTAGATGAATAAACATGTCTGGGTCTCAATAAAACTTTATTAACACAAACAGGCAGTAGGCCAGATTTGGCCCGTGAGTTACTACCAACCTCTGCTTGGCCAGCCTCTGCTTTAAAAGGATGGGGTCCCGGGGCTCCTGGCTGGCTCAGTTGGGGGAGTGTGCGACTCTTGAATTTGGGGTCATGAGTTTGAGCTCCATGTCGGGTGTACAGAGTACTTAAAATAAATAAGTTATTTAAAAATACTTAAAGGATGGGGCATGCCATTTCTTTCTCTCTGGTTGGAATGTGGATGCATTGGCTGGAGCTGGAGTAACTGCTTTGGACCACAGCGTTCAAGTCCTTTGTGGAAAATGGCGGAGAAAAATGGTAGGAGTTTGAGTCCCTCACTCTGTGGAGCCCCATACCCGCTCTGTACTATTCATATCGACTGTGGCCCGCGGGAGGACTAAACATATCTTTTTTATATCACTTGTGGTTTGGGTCTCGTAATGGCCGCCATATTAATAGCTTAGCCACCTTATTTCATAGACCCTAAGAGGCCATCAAATACAAATTGCACAATTATTTCATGTGTCACTAAGAAATGAAACCACCGCTGTGCCTGTCATTATTAAGCTTTGTTTCTGAGCTCCAGACCCACTCTGCTGTATTGTGGTTTGTGATGACAGCACTGGGAACTAGTGAGCTATGCTTGCCTTTGCCTGGAGGCCAGCTTCTGCCACTAAGGGTCATT
>NW_027529624.1:6102123-6116402 GCF_008692635.1 Crocuta crocuta
GAGATGGGGGGGGGAGGGGAGGGAGGGTGGACAAGGGACTTGCCCCTTCCTCTTTGCTTCTTGTTCTTACTACTGTCCAGAGCACTGGCTCCTCTCCCAGGCTACAGCCATTGGCTCCTGCCTCCAGCTTTCTTTGGGACCTCAGAACCCGATTCATCGTATGTCTCAAGAGGTGCCAGCACTAGGCAAACCGTGCCTCCTTTTCAGAGGTCTGGGTTCCGGCCCAAGGTGGGGGTGGTACTGGGTTTGCATATATTGTCCTTGAGTTATCTCTGTGTTCCCTTTGCCTTTTCAGTCCTCAATGCCTGTATTACAAATTCTCTCTCCCTCCCTCTCTCTCTCTCCATATATATGTATTAAATGTTTTATTTATTTTTGAGATAGAGAGAGAACGAGTGAGTGAGAGTGAGCCCGAGCCGGGGAGTGGCAGAGAGAGAGGGAGACACAGAATCCGAAGCAGGCTCCAGGCTCTGAGCTGTCAGCATAGAGCCCAATGCGGGGCTTGAACCCATGAACTGTTGACCTGAGCCGAAGCCGGATGCTTAACCAACTGAGCCACCCAGGTGCCCCAACAAGTTCTCTGTATCAATCATCCTCATTCAAAATGCGTTGTGTAGCTTCTGTTTTTCTGATTGAACCCAGAATAATAAAACTGTTGGTTGTTACACGGTGCCACCATTTTTCTCACCACTTACAGTTCTTATTTTATGCTATTGAAAGAGTTTTTTTGATTGATTTCTAAATATTTTTTTTAAAGTTTATTTATTTATTTAGAGAGAAAGAGAGAGAGTGCACAGAAGGGGCCGAGAGAGGGAGAGAAAGAGAATCCCAAGCAGGCTCCCTACTGTCAGTGCAGAGCCCGATGAGGGACTCTAACCTCCAAACCATGGGATCAAGACCTGAGCCGAAGTTAGACAATGAACTGAGCCACCCAAGTGCCCCTTTATTTTTTGTTATTTTAAAAAAATGTTTAATGTTTTTTTATTTATTTCTGAGAGAGAGAGAGAGACAGCGTGAGCAGGGGAGGGTCAGAAAGAGAAGGAGATACAGAATCTGAAACAGGCTCCAGGCTCTGAGCTGGCTGTCAGCAGAGCCTGACGCAGGGCTCGAACCCATGAACCGTGAGATCACGACCTGAGCCAAAGTCAGATGCTTAACCTACTGAGCCACCCAGGCGTCCCAACAAATTTCCTTTTTAAAATATGTTTATTTATTTATGAATGAGAGTGAGTGTGTGTGTGTGGGCACGTGGAAAGGTCAGGGAGAGGGAGACAGAGCATCCAAGCAAGCTCTACTCGCTCTCCTGAACTGTGAGATCATGACCCGAGCTGAGATCAAGAGTTGGCCACTCAACTGACTGAGCCACCCAGGCGCCCCAGTGAAACTTTCAATACAAAGATATGATGGATGAAATCACTGGCTATTGGTGGCTGAACTCAATCTCTGGTCCCTCTCTCCTTCCCTGGAGGTAAGGGGGTGGGGCTGAAAGTTCGAATCCTCTGGTCACCTGGATGTCTTCCCCAGCAACCAGCTTCCATCTTTAGGGGCTTTCCAAAAGTCCCCTCATAAATCCCAGTGTGGCTCATCGGGTCTTGTTATGAATAGCAAAAGACACTTTTATTGCTTTTATCACTTAGGAATTTCCAAGGGTTTTAGGAGCTCTGTGCCAGAAATGGAGATGAAGACCAAATATATTTTTCTTATTTTAAGTCACAATATCACAGGTGGGAATAGAGGGAAGTAGATCAGGACAAGGCGTTTATGTAATCCCTTGGCACTGCTCTACTTTCTGTATATCCTGAGGACTTGCTGCTTAAGTTTAAGGTCTGTTTTCTCTGTTGGACTATGAACTCCATGAGGAAAGGGATTCTGATTCTTTTATTCCCCATTTTACCCCTAGATGCCTGGCACAGTTTTTAAAAAAGATTTTATTACTTAAAAAAAAAAGATTTTACTTATTCTTAAGTAATCTCTACATCCAACATGGGGCTCGAACTCACAACCCTGAGATCAAGAGTTGCACGCTCCACTTAGCCCTGAGCCTGAACATAGTTGGCACTCAGCAAATGTTTGTTAAAAGACAAAGAGAGAGAGAGAGAGTAAAGAATGAAGTGAGAGGTGGCTTCAGTTTTGGTGTATGAATGGAAGTCCCTTAATCTGGTCCCCAAGAGTGGCCCTCTTTGAGGCTTGGGTTAGTCAGGACTCTTCCGTGGCAAGTGTCAGTGATATAGTAAGCAGTTAGGTTCTAACGGATACCTGGAGGCCAGCAAGGAGGAAGTCATGGCCAGCTCTCAGGGGCCTGCCCTGGTAGCACGTCCCAAGAAGCCAGATCAAACCAGACAGGCCCAAGATGGCGGGCGTGTGCCATGATAGGAAACCTCTGACCAAATTAGGAAGAAAAAGGGCTAAGCCCTGCTTCTCTGCTCCAAGTAATCAATAATTTGCCCCCTAGTTCACAACTACTGATAAAAGATAGAAACCCAAGCCCATAGACACAGCTCTCTCTCTCTTTCCTCTCTCTCCCTCTCTTGAGCTTGCTGGAGCTCACATCTCAATAGTGTACTTTTCCTTTTAATAAACTTGCCTGCTTGTGTTGCTTCTCCATTGTTCTCTGTGTCTGTCTTTGAATCTTCTTGTGACAAGACTAAGAACTTTTGGCGACTCCTTTGGGAGGGGCTGGGTTGAGGCCCCAGGACCCCTCAGCCACCCCAGTTCACCCAGCAACGTCAGGCACCAACTCGAACCAGCTCATGCAAAGGGACTTATTAGCTCATTATAACTGGCATGTTCAGGATGCAGCTACAGTGGGATCAGGGCTCACAGAAGGTTGCGTTGCTTCTTTGGGTTTCTTCATTGTGTTGATTTCATGTTCCATATAGTGGGAAAGATGTTTACTACCAGTCACAAGAAGTCCTGCTTTGGATTGACAGTCTGACGACAGGGAAGTCCCTCTCCCTCCCAGGTTCCGACCGTCAAGTCTCGGGAAAGACTCTGATTGGCTCTGTGTGGGTCACTGTCCAACCGCAGTGTATCTCCGATGGACCAGTCGCATTATGTGTCTGCCTGACCCCACCCCCACTCCCTGCCTCCACTGTGATGGGTGGTGCCATAGTGTTGGTGGACATTGAGTGGGTTCTCCAAAGGAAGGCGTGTGGATTACAAACACGCGGGTATTAAGGGCTGTTTGACCCGAGTCCAATAATCCTTCCATTTGCCATATCCCTTCTTGATCAATTCATGTCTGATAAAGTTGGGAAGAAGTTGAGGCTGGAGGAGGGTCCTCTGGTCAAAGAAAGTTGTGCTGGGCCAGATTGGTTTTGCCTCAGTGAAAGTCCCTTTCAAGTGCAGAGCGTTTGATCTCTGTGAAATACTGGTTTGTCTTGCTGACTTTCACACAAGTACGATAGTTAGTAGGCTGCTTGTGGTTTTACTGAGGCAAAGACAGACACCAGACTCCTGAGTTTCCACCAATTAATTTCAGGCAACCACATAACAAAGGCTGAGTCTCCAAGGACTCTCTTCTTTTATTTAACTTGCTCGTGCTTCTCTTTCCTTCACTTTTATTTTTTTTAACCATTATTTTTTGAGGTATTTGTTTGTTTGTTTTAGTAATCTCTATGCCCAACATGGGGCTCAAACTCATGACCCTGAGATCAAGAGTTGCATGCTCTTTTTAAAAAAATTATGTTATGTATGTATGTATGTACTTATTTATTATGTTTTATTTATTTCTGAGAGAGAGCAAGAGAGACAGCATGAGCGGGGGGGGGGGCGGTCAGAGAGAGAGGGAGACACAAAATCTGAAGCAGGTTCAAGGCTCTGAGCTGTCAGCACAGAGCCTGACGCGGGGCTCGAACCCATTAATTGTGAGATCATGACCCGAGGGAAGTTGGACACTTAACCGACTGAGCCATCCAGGCGCCCCTACACTCTTCTTTTTAATTGATCCCTCAGTGTATATATATTAAATGGTGCAATACCATAGCTATAGTTTACTAACAGTTTTTTGATGAATGTGCTTTGTAACTATCTTTGTAAGATGCTTATTAACAATTGCTAATACAAATATCATATCCGCTCTTATAAGTGTACCTTCACTGAAGCCACATTATAGCCACCCCGTGGTGATTATCCCTGTTATCTGTTACTGTGTAGCAAACCACCCCTAGACTTAGTGGCTTAGCACAAGGATCATTTTCCTCACAAGTATGGCGTTTGGGTGGGGCTCCGCAGGGATTGCTAATCTCTGCTCCATATGGGGAGCCCCGCTGGGACGGGAGGATCTATTTCCAATATGGCGCACCCATATGGCTGCAAGCTGGTCCTGGCTATTAGCTCGGAGCTCAGCTGGATGCCTCAGTTCTTCTCTACATGGGCCTTTCTCACTACGCTGGCTGGGTTCCCAGAGACGTAGCAGAAGTTGCCAGTCTCCAAGGGCCCGTGCCCAGAAACTGGTGGGGCATCACTGCCACCGTGTTCTTTTGGTCCAAACAGTCCCAGAAGCCCCCCTAATTCAAGGGGAGGGGATGCAGACCTCACACCTTGATAGGAATTGTCATAAAATCTTTGGCCATCTTTAACCTACCACGGTGCTTCATAGCACAGGCTTCTGGGCACTTCTTCTTTTCCTGATAGATGGACTTATTTAAAACTTAAACATAGCTGGTGTTGGGGGGGCTCATCTCATATATTTTTGTAGTTGCTTTATTTGTTTTTTTAATGCTTACTTATTTTTGAGAGAAAGAGAGAGAGAAAGAGTGGGGGCACAGAGAGAGAGGGGGACAGAGGGTCTAAAGCGGGCTCATGAACTCAAGACGGTCTTGAACTCAAGAACTGTGAGATTATGACCTGAGCTGAAGGCGGACGCCTAGCCAACTGAGCCATCCAGGAGCCCCTGCAATTGCTTTATTTTTAAACTACAACGACAGACGATAACACACCGTGAAATTTCAAGGTAGATTGCACCGCCATCTTTCTTTTCTGGTGATGAGACTTTTCTGCATCTAATTAATTTATTAATGACTTGGAATGATCCAAGAGACTGGCCTCTCAAAGAGAACCAAAAAAACAGACGACAGACTTCTGGAACATTTTGCAATGAGCACTAAACTTGTGGCTTTCTCCAGAACAGCAGGCGAGTGAGTCAGTTTTAGTTATGCAGAACTGAGAAAGGAGCGAGACAGATATTCTGCTGGTCTTTTCTTCCCTGCTTAAATACATCTGTTACACGCTGTTTTTTATTTCAGGGTTGATGGATTGATCGTGTGATGTATTTGGATTAAATACTTGGGCTGAAGCATCTCGTATATTTGCCCGTCAGCTTCACTTTGCGGCAGATTTACATTCCGTCTGGGCTGCCAGATTGAATTAAATGCTTCTTTAAAGCCAGCAGTCTGACAAAAGCCTTTCCCCAGTCAGCATTTTTTACCATATTAAAAAAAAATAAGCATCTGCAGGGAAATGATGCAGCCTACGGTTTCTTTTCTAGGGAAGAATCCAATTTGGCTTTTGGGGAAGATGTTGTAATTGGTCAGAGAACTGAGGATCCGAACTGAGGTCGAAGGCTAGAGGAAGTGGACAGTCCAGGCTCTAGAGTTTTCCATCTGAACCATCCCGCCCCACCTGTATCACAGGACGTCTGGTTGAGGGTGTGGATGAATACTGTTTTTGAGGTTATGTTTTGTGTAACTAGCAGTTCAACACTTCTCTGCCTTCCTGTGGGACCACACACCCTAGTATTTCAAGGGTGGCTGGAAGGAGGTGGATTTTCGAAGCAAACCACCTGTGTAATTGTTCTCAGCATGAGAATGGGGGACAGGATAGGGATATCTATCTCCTTGGGTTGTGGTGACAATGAACGCAGGTGAGCTGTTTAGTGCATGTGTTAGTTATCCACCGCTGTGTAACAAAACACCCCTTCAAAAAAAAAACCCACAAAAATGTAGCAGCTTAAAACAGCAGACATTATGTCAAAGTTTCTGTGGATCAGGAATCTGAGAGTGGTTTAGGTGGGTGGTTCTGGCTCAGGGTTCTCTGAGGCTGTGTTCAAGGTGGTGGCCAGCATGGCAGTCATCTAAAAACCAGATGGGAGTAGGATCTGCTTCTAGGCTGATGCACATGGCTCTTGGCGGATCTTGGTTCCTTACATGGACCACTCTGTCCTGCCTGGGTGACCTGAGCAAGTAACTCTAGAGGGAGAGGGAGAGGGAGAGGGAGAGGGAGAGGGAGAGAACAGTCTCTTGGTGGGTGAATGCTACAGTCTTTCAGTCTTTTAACCTAATCTTGAAAATGACATCCTGTCACTTCTTTTTCTAAATTTATTTATATATTTTGACAGAGAGAGACAGGGAGAGAGAGGGAAAGCACGAGTAGGGGAGGGGCAGAGAGAGCATCCCAAGCAGGCTCTGAGCTATCATTGCAGAGTCCTATGCAGGGCTCGACCTCACCAACAGAGAGATCATGACCTGAGCCAAGATCAAGAGTCGGAGGCTTAACCGACTGAGCCACCCAGGGGTCCCGTCACTTCTGCTCTATTTGCTAGAAGTGAATCACTCAGTTCCGCTCACCCTCAACAGGAGGAGAATTAGCTCCACCTCTTTGAAGATGTATCGAAGACTTTGTGAACCTATTTTTAAAACCACCACAATGCAGTTCTGGGTGTGCAGGAAGTACTCAGTAAATAACTGGGTATTGGAATTAGTTTAGCAGACAAATTCACTTCCTGGTGATTCAATTTGTAGGCAAACTTTGGCTGTGCCCTCACTTTTACCAGATGATAGGACTCGGAGGCTCCACTGTGGGTTGGCGATTACCCCCAGGGAACCTCCACAAAATGAGGATTTTTATCTTTCCTTTTCTATTGCTTGGGAGAGAAGATGCTTCCAGAGATCTCCTCTCTTGTGATGGGTCAGTCAGCCCAAACGCTATAGAGAGTAAGGGAAAAAAAATGTGTCCACAAGCCTAATACTGCTACTGTTGACATTTTGTGACATGTCCTTGCCAGGGTCTCCCCTGTATGTGGCTTTCTAGTTTTATATAGTTCTAAGTAGTTTGCAACTACAATTTCATATTCTGCTTTTCGCTGGACTTTGTCACGCATGTATTTCTACTGCATGGTCTTCCACCGCCTCTGAGCGTTTTTGAGAGCTGTGTTGTATTTTGTTGGGTGAAAACTCCATAGTTTGCTTGACTATTCTTTTATCTTGATGGCGCAGAGCCCAATGTGGGGCTTGAACTCTGCAACCGCGGGATCAGGACCTGAGCTGAGATCAAGAGTCGGACACTTAACCGACTGAGCCACCCAAGCGCCTCTATCCTTTTCTTTAAAGACTCACATTAGTTAAATATGGCTGGGGTGGGGGTGGCTGGCTCTCTTGGTTGGCGGAGGGTGTGATGCATCATCTCGGGGTTGTGAGTTCAAGTCCCACATTGGGTGTAGGAATTACTTTAAAAAAAAAAAAGGAAAAAATAGAGTTCACCTGAAACTAATATCACATTGTATGTTAACTAACTGGAATTTTAAAAACTTAACATTAACTATGGGCTGGAAATGTAAAACCTTTTCCTTTGGGGAATTACTTCCTTGCTTCTAAACTTGGGACAGTCCTTTCTTTTATTACGGCACCCTTTCTCCACCTCTAGTTTCTATATGGCTTTTTTTTTTTAATATTTATTTTTCAGAGAGAGAAAGAGAGAGAAAAACAGAGTGTGAGCGGGGGAGGGGGAGAGGGAGACAGAGACAGAACCCGAAGCAAGCTCCAGGCACAGAGCCCAAGGCAGGGCTCGAACCCACACACCGTGAGATCATGACCTGAGCCGGAGTTGGATGTTTAACCCAATGAGCCACCCAAGCGCCCCCAGTTTCTGTACGGCTTTAAAAAAAATTCCTCAGGAATTAATTTTGAAGTACAGCATGAAATAGGGGTTTGAAATGAGATTTATTTTCTTTTCCAAATTACTGATCAGTTTCACAAGAATACCAGAGAAGGCGTCTCTAATCAGCTAACCCACGAAACCATATCTTACGAAACACAAACGAGGCTGGCTGAAATTCTGACGGCATTAACGACCCGGCAGATGATGGCAGAAAGCAGCAGATGTCACATAGTTAGGCGTCAGTGAATCGTCTGTTGAAGCACCTTGAACTTTTATTGTCACAAGCTGCTTAGCCGCCGTCGGTAACTAACTGGGTAGGTGTGACGAGCAGCGTGACATTACGGGAACAGTCCTAATTACAGGATTTATTTTACAAAAGGTTTTGGAAAAGGGTGGGCGGGCTGACGGGACCCAATCTGGTTTACATGGAATTTGTATGAAATACAGCAAACACAACCCCCTGGGGTTAGAGAGGGATCCTTAGACGTTTCAGCCCTGGGGGAATGTCAGGTAGGGTCCCAGGAAAGCACCTCCCCTCCAGGCTCAGGCTGCCGAGTGTCACTGCTGTAGCTGCACAGGACTGGAGGGAGAGGCGTCAGCAGACAGGCAGCGGGCCGGACGGTGGAACTAAGAGAGGAAGAGGGTGTTTCCAGAAGACGGCTGCGGATCCAGAAAGCCCGTGTCCCTTGAATCCGGAGTGCAAGCACGGACTAGTACAAACCAGCGAAAAAGCTATCATCTAGGGGCCTGAGCTTTGAAAAAATCACCATGATTACTGTATGTACAAACGCTTTCCTTTCCACGGCCTAGTCCTAAATGGGACGAAAAGGCCTGACGGGAGCGCAGGAAGGGAACAGATTTCCGGCGGGGCAGAAGAGCGCGGGCGGCAAAGGGGACCAGAAGGTAACCACGCTGGTGTCATTGTACAAATGCGGTTGGAAAGGCCTCCTGGGGGAGCCAGGCTCCGTACACACGGCAGGCGAACCACCTCAGAATGGGTCCTCACTGGAAGACAGGGTGCTGATGGTTCAGCGAAACCGGCTCAGGCAGGCCTGAGGCAGCGCGTTGTTCCGGGTGCCAGAGGGCAGGGGCGGGGCACGGGCAAGGCCAAGGGCACGGGGCCAGTAGGAGGAAAGAGAAGAGAATGCAGAGGTTGAAGATAAGTCAGGGAGTGTGGTCTGGGGGCGGACGCAGCTCTGAGTCCTGCTGCTCAGGGAGAAGCCTGTTTAGATAAGGTGGCTTTGCAGGAGCTGTCCCTTCTGCGCTGGTGACAGTGGCTGGGACCAGGCTGATAAGCTGGGCAGGGGCCCCCTGGGTTCTGGGAACAGAGGCAGGGACAGGGAGCGGCGGGGTGGTGAGGTGGGCAGAGCGGAGCAGGCCTCAGGGCTCCCCGGACAGGGACTCCTAGGAGTCGCCTACCCACTCTGGGCTAATAGCTTCATCAGGGGTGACAGTCCCACCTGCCTGAGATGGCTGAGGACATTAGAGTGTCTGCTTTAAAGTGCCTGCCATAAACCCTTAAGGCTTTTTCTCTGGACCCCGCCTCCCGGGCAGCCAGGGACCAGACCGGAGGGGAGACGGCTGGCCGGCCTCCCTCAGCCCTGACACGCCCTCTCCGTATGGCCTTGGTCACCGTGACCATCTGAGTGGCCCGGCAACCACAGTGGCGGGACAGAGGCGCCGGCTGTGGGCCTGGGTGGGGAAGCCTGGCTGTCACAGCTCTTCCTTGTTGCTGTTGAGGGGCTGGAGCGGAGGCCCTGGGGCCCGGGGGCCACCCTCGGGCCCCCGGCGCCCGTCCTCAAGGTGGCTGCCCATGGAGGCATCGTTCTGAGGGAGCCCGCGCTCTGCTCCACGCCGTCGGAGGCTCTCGGTTCCCACAAGCCCCTGCGTTCTCAGGTACCCCTGCTGGCAGAAGGGGGGCAGCTTCTGGTGCGTCAGGGCAAACAGGAAGCAGGACTCTACACAGAAGCAAAAAGGAGATAAATGAATAAGACGGTGACGTGTGGGGAGAGGAAGAGGAGCGGCCAATGCCCCGGGGCCTCACCTAGGCCTTGAGCCTGGGAGCTCACGTTCATGGGTCCCTCACAACCGATCCGAGGAGCCACGGATTTCGTTCCAAGAATAGTTGGCCTGCCCGGCCATTCTGGAAGAACGAGGCTCCAAACAGAAAGCGGAAACCAGATATGACTCAGCTCCCTGGGGATCTGGGCCCAGCGGCGCTCTGCAGGGCGCCAGCCCCAGCTGGGAGCTTGGCCACCCCAGAACAGACCCCCTCGGCCTTTTCTTCTTCTAGAAGCTGGCCTGGCCGGGAGCTGGGCGGTCAGCCCTATTTTGAACTCAGGGCTGCCTGCAAGGATTTATTCCCCCTCAGCAATATCTGGGTTGCAAATACCGGGTGTAGAGCACTGGTCTAAGCACCGTGGGGGGTGGACAGAGGAAGCTGGGAAACCCTGGTCGCTACCACAGCAGAGTGTTGGCCCACAGCTTGTCGGCTCTGTCAGGAAGCAGCTGTGGATGTTTATGATCCAGAGATATGAAGAAACCACCAGAAGAGCAAGAAGTAGCTCCTTCTGGGGAGCGAGGGTGTAAGTGAGAAAAAGTGTTAGCTAAGGGCTTATGTAACTTCCGCTTAAAAAATAGAAAAGATGAAACCGAACTGGGCTCGGTCTTCTCAGGGATTTAAGACAAGATGAGAAGGGGCCAATGTCCAAAAACTGTCTTGAGCCTTTTATCTTCAAAACAAGCAAACAAACACACACACACACACACACAAAACCCCCCCAAAACAGACACGTTACAAAGGACGTCATGAGGCTCGCAGGGGTGAAGAGGCTGTAGGAGGTACACAGAGAGTATTTCCTATTTTATTCCCGACTTATGCACAGACAGCCCATGGGAGAAGAGTCCTCTCTGAGCAAGGAGGACCGCAGACACAGGAGAGGACGGCAGAGCGGCAGCGAGGTGGACTTTTGTCGAGCACCACCTCCTGATGACACACGTCACCCCTTCTGCAGGGCCAGGGGGGCAGAGGAGCCCGGCAGAATCTAGGGCCAACGCTAGCAGCTGCGCATCAGCTCAGGGGGTAGAGGAGAGCCCACTTCCCTGCCAGCTGGCTCCAAGGTGGGAGGGCTCATCCAAGCGGAAGGCAGTGACACTTAGTAGCTCACAGTGCTGAGCAGATCCTGAGAGTGGGGGAGCCCAGAGGCTGCAGGGCCCGGATGAGGCACTGGTGGAGGCTGCACCGCATGGCGGGATATACCCGCAATAGGCGCGGCCATCTTCGTGGACTCCTGAAACCTCTTCGAGACACAGGCCGGGATCTTGTCGCTGAGATCTCTAGACTTGTATCATGTAATTTCCCACGTAAGCGTGTGCAGTCACAGTTGATAGTTTGCAGAATGCCAGCACTTCAGAGCCGCTCAGCGCTGAGCCATGAATGACCTCTGAGTGTCTTCATGTATTTAGATTGAATTTACACTGCTGTTTCAAGCCATCCCTCTCTTTAAAAAATGTTTTAATGCTTATTTATTTTTGAGAGAGAGAGAGTGCAAGCGCACACGCACACACAAGTAGGGGAGAGGGCAGAGAGAGAGGGAGACACAGAATCTGAAGCAAGCTCCAGGCTCTGAGCTGTCAGCACAGGGCCCGACATGGGGCTCGAACTCATGGACCATGGGATCATGACCTGAGCTGAAGTTCGATGCTTAACCACCTAAGCCACCCAGGCACCCCAAGCTGTCTCTCTTAATCTATATGTTTTTATTTCAAAGTTGACGGAGGCTGTTGAGAGAACACTGACCATCTCTAACATGACTTTTTTTTTTTTTTTTTTTTTTTTATTTTTTTTTTTTTTTTTTTAATGTTTTATTTATTTCTAGGAGAGAGAGAGAGAGACAGTGTGAGCAGGGGAGGGTCAGAGAGAGAGAGGGAGTCACAGAGTGAAACAGGCTCCAGGCTCTGAGCTGGCAGTCAGCACAGAGCCCGACGCGGGGCTCGAACCCACGAACCGCGAGATCATGACCTAAGCGAAAGTCGGACGCTTAACCGACTAAGCCACCCAGGTGCCCCTCTAACCGGATTTGATATGAACAGTGCCTGATACACAGCTGGTGTTCAAAAGATGTTTGCTGAACACAAAAGAGTGGATGTCCTAGGCATTCAGGGGTTTTTTAAAAAAAGACAAAAATTTGGCTTGTTTCAGTTCTCCCTCTGGAACATCAGACTTCTGTCAATGCTATCTTCCAGTTTGCCAATTCTCTCTTCCCCTCTGTCTAATGTGCTCCTTTATCTTCAGGTTGGGTTTCTAATTACATATTTTTTTCACTTCCAGAAGTCTTACTTAGATCTTTCTGAAAGCTGACCAATTATATTTCTAAGAATCTGTTTGTTTCCTTATATATTTAATTTTTTCAAATGTGTTTTATAGTTTATCTATTTTGAGAGAGAGTGTGCACACATGAATAGGGGAGGGGCAGGGGGGAGAGAGAGAGAGAGAGAGAGAGAGAGAGAGAGAGAGAGAGAGAGAGNCTGTCAGTGCAGAGCCCGACTTGGGGCTCAAACTCACCAACCGTTAAATCACGACCTGAGCTGAAATCAACAGTCAGACGCTTAACTGACTGAGCCCCCCCGGCACCCCATTTTCCTCACATATTTTAGACAGACTTTGTTTCCTCTTTTGTAACCATTCCAATTCCCACAGTCTTTCCAGTTTGGCCCCACAGTTTGCTGTTCGTACCGATACTTCCTCCTGGCTGTTTGTGTCCTTATGTGTTAAATGTTTTTGGCTTGGTGGGGGAGGGGCGTGGGCTCGACTTACTTGGAACTTTCTCTGTGGGAATGTCTTTTGAGCCCTAGTTTTAAGGTGTGTTTCTTCACAGAGACCTTGCATTCACTTCTGTGATTTTTGCACAATGATGGTGTGAAGTCTGGCCCCCAACTCACATGAGCGAGGCTTAGTGGTTAGAGATTCTTGGGAGAGCGCCTCCCTCACTCTACCCAGAGCCAAAAGCATGCGTCCCCATCATCTCCCTCTTGGGAGTGTTCTGTGCCTCCCGGTTGATCCACTGAGATCCAAGCTTATGTGAAGGGTCTCTAAACAGATTTCCCACTCTCCTGCCTCACCTTCCCACCTGCAAGGGCCGTCAGTTACCTGGGCTCTAGTAACTGACTGATGACGGACAGATAGACCATGTCCAGCAATGGCTTTATGCTTTTCTTAGTGTTTGGCCTCTGAGAGTTCCCTTTTTTTCCTGCCAGTTCTTTAAAAATAACATTCACGTTGCCCGGTTGGCTCAGTCGGTTGAGCGTCTGTCTGAGTTTTGATTTCAGCTCAGATCACGATCCCAGGGTTGTGGGATCCAGCCCCGTGTCGGGCTCCATGCTGAGCATGAAGCCTGCTTGGGATTCTCTCTCTCTCTCTCTCTCTCTCTCTCTCTCTCTGCCCCTCTCCCCAGCTTTCTCTCTCTCTAACAAATAAAATGAAACAAAAATGACATTCAACTCAGCAACTTCAGGAGTGCCGTCCTGCGGACATCTAGTCTACCCCATGGAATTCTCAAGTGTAGATTTCTAGATAGGACTCCTGAAACGTCATGGGAAATGGATCTCTCTGGGCTTCTTTCAACCCCCAGCTCCCTGACTTTGTCCTTCTAGGAATGTAAGTTACCTGCATAGAAGCTTCGCAGATCCGTGTCCAAACAGTTCTCCAGGAAGCGCCTCAGAGGTAAGATGTGCCCCACCGGCGCGGTCCAGTCCGTCAAGAAATCTTCCACGATGTGGTGGATGGCTGTGGGCCGAGGCAGCGCCCAGTCGGCAGGCCGGAACCTCACCTCCTGCTCTGTGGGGAGGAGAGGGGAGCTGCGTCAGGGCCCCGCGGCCGGGCTGCCCGTGCTGGAGCTGATGGTGTGGTTCCCACGCACCCCGGCTGCCTCCCTTCCTCCCTTCCTCCCTCCCTCCCTTGCTCCCGGCCTGCCTGACACTCTGCGTGGGGCAGCGGCTGGCCTGTTCGACAGCCATCTCTGGGTTTGCAAGGCTGGCATGTGGAAGAGACTAGATCTGTTCCTCGTGGCATCAGAAAGCGGAACCAAAACTAATCACTTGCACTTGGTGTTTTTCTAAGACGTGTGTGCACTGAGGTCCCCTGTGATTGCTTCGGAACTGCTCTTTACGCCACGGCTCGACCATCCTCGTTACTGGGAAACTTGACGTTAGGGGCGCCCCATCCCACTGCTGGGCAGCTTCGAGCATTAGCTGCTCCTGATTCCTAATATAAGCCTGCGTTCCTGTCACTCTGACCTGTTGATGTTACTTCTGCCTGTTTTTAGAACGCCTCTTCCAAGTGACAGCCCTTTAGTTTCTGGAGCAGGAATCATGTTCCCCGGGGGCAGGGGGGGTGGGGGGGCTCA
>NW_027529624.1:6116411-6127059 GCF_008692635.1 Crocuta crocuta
CGTTTATTTATTTTTGAGAGAGAGACAGTGTGAGAGGGGGAGGAAAAGACACACACACACACACACACACACACACACACACACACACACAGAATCCGAGGCAGGCTCCAGGCTTTGAGCCATCAGCACAGAGCCCAATGCCGGGCCTGAACCCATGAACTGTGAGATCATGACCTGAACTGAAGTTGGACGCTTAACTGACTGAGCCACCCAGGCGCCCCAAGACTTTATTAAAAAAAAAAATTTTTTTTAAATGTTTATCTTTGAGAGAGAGACAAAATGTGAGGGGGAGGGGCAGAGAGTGAGAGCAAGAGAGACAGAATCTGAAATAGGCTCCAGGCTCAGAGCTGTCAGCACAGAGCCTGATGCGGGGCTTGAGCTCATGAGCTGTGAGATCATGATCTGAGCCGAAGTTGGATGCTTAACTGAGCCACCCAGGTGCCCCTATTTTATTTTTTAAGTAACCTCTAAGCTCAGCATGGGGGCTCGAACTCACAACCTCAAGATCAAGAGTCGCACGATCTACTGACTGAGCCAGCCAGGTGCCCCACATTCTGCATTTTTTTAAATCTCATTTATCTTCACGTAATCCTATTGTCATTCCCATTTTACAAACATGGAAGCTGAGGCTCAGAGAGTGTAAGCAGTGGTCCAAGGCTGCACAGCAGGGGAAGGAGAGCCTGGGAACACTGCCCGGCTCTTCCGTGCCTTTTATGCTGTATGCCTGTGTTAACCACGTCCGGCTCCTTTCCCTGTTCCCTCTGACAGTCAGGCCCCAGGTCCCCTTCCCCTCCACGCTCAGCCTCCCTTGGACACACAGAGCAAGACAGTGGCGCCTGGAGGAGATCACGACACTCTCTGTGCAGCCCGCCCGGATCACAGTGCGCACCAGAATCTGGAACACTGTTTCTCATTCCCAGACCCTCTGCCTCATCTGTCCTATGGGTGACCCCCCCCTCCTCTGCCACCACTGTGTCCTTCTCTGTCAGCTGAGAGTGCAGTGTGACGGCTCAGTGGCGACACGCTGACGGGCGGCGGGGTCCGGCTCACCGGTGGGGAGGTGCCTGTAGTAGTAGATGACGGGATGGAGGAAGTTCGACTGCCACGCGTCTTCCGTGTGCCCCACGGAGCGGTCGTAAAAGAAGACGTCCTTGTCGGGCCCGGAGAAGTTTCTGCCGTACTCCATGTTGATGACGAAGAGCCCATGCCTGGCGCTCCTCCCTGTGATGGTCTCCAGCTGGGCCAGCATCTGCACGGGGAACTCCTCCAGGTAGTCAAAGGCGGTGGCGTTCCTGGGGACAAGGGCAGTACGGGAGGGCACGACCCTCAGGGTTGCGGCAGAGGCCAGAGGGGCACGTGCGTGTGTGCACATGCATGTGCAAACAGCGTGCGGGCTCCGACCCTCCTCACGCATCTCACTGGAGCATGACTGTCCCTGCTGAGCCCCGACTTACACAGGGGACAGATTCCAGAAAGCTCTCAGTGACCTGACATGTATCTGGGAAAAGGGTGACCGAGGCTGAGAGGACAGTCATGGGAAAGCCCTGGGAGGGAGCCTCGGTGTCTTCAAGGGACAGGAGGCAGGCCAGCCAGTGTGGCCAGAGTGGCCTCGAGCAGAGAGCAGGGGCAGGTGGAGGGCTTGTGTGTGCCATGACGCAAACACCGGGTTTTGTGTGCGCTGAGAATGGAGGCCACCGGCCCCTGGAAAGCGCTGCGCAGAGATGCAGGTGTGTGACTTGGGTTTAAGGGCACCGCCTGGCCGCTGTGTTGAGAGCAGACCGTGGGGCAAAGGTTTGAGGCTGCAGTCGGTTCAGGTGAGAGGCTGGGGGTGGGTGAGGGCTGGACCAAGGCAGCTGGGTGGGGGGGGAGGGGCAGGGGGAAGGGGGAGTCAGACACTTGATGGAATTTGAAGGCAGCGCTTAGCAGGGTGCAGGGGGGAATCAGAATGTGGAGAGCGGGTAGGGAAGAGAGGAGTCCTGATGCGGGGAATCTTGCACTGAGCACTAGTGAATTCCTTGTGTGTTCCTGAACTTGGCGCGCTGTCGCCCTCCCTGGCTTTGGGTCAGGCTGTTCCCTCTGAGAGACGCCCCCTGTGTCTAACCTGTCCTCAGAGCACCCTCCTCCCTGCTTGCTCTGCCGTGTGTCGTCTGTGATCTGCCACCTGTCACTTAGCTGAGAAGAAGACAGCGTGGTCCTGCCCTGAGGGGGGCCTTCCACCCGTATCGCTGCGGTTTACTGCGCATCCGCTCGGTGCCCAACGCTGTCTGCCGGTTACCTTCACGCCTGCCTGCAACCTAAGGGTTGTTATTCCCATGCTGCCGATGAGAAAAGCTCAGAGAGGCTAAGTGAGCTGCCCAAGGCCACACAGGTAGAAAGCGGCAGACCTGGGAGGCACGCCCAGATCTGTCTGTCTGTCCAGCTTATGGTGTTGATTTCACTGATTCCCACTCCTGGAATGGATCCCCCTGTCCCCTGAAGGCTTCACTTAGGAGGGAACCACAGGGCCACTCTGCGCCGGAACAGGCAGAGAGGAGCTCCGATCAGTGAACGGTGAAGCTGGGCTACTCACTCCTTCAGCAGGACGACGTCAGCCAGCACGCCGAACATCTGGTAGAGCCCAGAAGCCTCGTTGATGCGCCGGATGATGGAGCTCGTCAGCTGGGAGATGGGGTGCTCGGTGGAGGGCCAGGCGACGTCGTGGTGGCGCTGCTCCAGCAGGCGGTGGACGGCACGTGCTGAAATGGCCAGAGGGAGGGACGGCACGCCGCGCGTCAGACTTCGCCTCTCGCCACCCAGATGGCTGTACGGTCCCTGTCGGCTGCCTGGAACTCAACACACGCTTGTGTGCGTGGCTCCAAGGTGCCTCTGGTGGGGGCACCTGGGGGGCTCAGTCGGTTAAGCCTTGATTTTGGCTCAGGTCATGACCTCACAGTTTGTGAGTTCGAGGCCCGTGTCAGGCTCCGAGCTGGCACCTCAGAGCCTGCCTGGGATTCTCCCCATCTCCTCTCACGCTGCCCCTCCCCAGCTCTCGCTCTCTTTGTCTCTTGAAATAAATAAACTTAAAAAAAAAAGAAGACGCCTTTGGAGCGGGGTCAGTCAAGGTTTCCTGTCAAGGGCCAGATGGGCCGTACTTTGGGCTTTAAAGTCTGTCACTCTACTCAGTTCTGCTTCCGGCGCGAAAACAGTCTGAGCGGGTAGTGGAATGGATGGGGGGGGCGGGGTCTGACTCCAGGCCAGAGTGTCCCTGCCCCGCTTTGGGTCCCCTGCCTGTGGAAGTCCCATACTACCCCTCGCCAGCGCCATGTCAACCCCGGCCCCCGGGCCTCCCAGTGACCCCGCTCCTTTCCCGGGGCTCCATCTCCCTCAGGGACTCCCAGCTGGAAAACCTTTCTGTGCCTCCTGTCCTCCAGAGCCCGAACCTGAGCGGTCACTGATGGAAGGACAGAAAAGCGACAGCTGTCTGAAACGACAGGCAGACGCTCTGTCGCCTATCTGGGGCTGCCATGCACAGCTGTGAAATCGGGCCTGTTCTTCCAAACCTAATCAACACCATATCCAACTCCGAGAAAGGCGAGGACACAGACCATGCATGTGACAGGGGACTTGGCTGGCCAACACTCCCAGGAGTAGCTCTTCGGCCTCCCCAGACATCCGGCTCTGGAGGAAACAATGGCTCAGTGGAGTTTTGCACAGGACGAGGAACACACAGCTAGTGGCATCTGACGGGGGAGGGGCGCCCTGACACACGGGGTCACAGGCTTCAGAGTCTCGCGCGTTCTGAAGAGCAGGCAAGGGACCAGGCTGGAAAGGTGAGCTGGCATGGGCCTGGCAAAGCTCAGAGTGGCACGCCGGGGAGCTGGAGGCTTCCCGAGGGAGGAGGGGAGCCATGGAGAGCCGCTTAAGCTGTAAGCAGGGGAAGGAGACTTCTTTTTGTTTTTGTTTACAGAAAGGATGTTTTGGCGGGTGGCTGAGACACAGGAGGGGGATGGACTGGGTGGCAGGCAGGTCCCCCCGTGCCGGGCATGGTCTGTGCCGTTCACAGTTCATGTTCTGCTGCTTTCCTCTGCCTTGTTGTTTGCGCCTGATCTGCCATGGGACCGGTTTGTCGGGTCTGAGCAGGATGTGGGGGCCACATCGCCCCTCCCCCGGCGGGATCTGCAGCTGGTAGTGCAGACCACACAGCAACCCGGGACAGCTTCCCATTTGCCCAAGCTCAGTGGTTGGCTGTGAGCTTTAGAATCAGACGCATGTGGATTCAAATGACCCTTCTGCCAACCGGCTGGGTGACTGTGGGCAAATTACTTAAGTTCTCTGTGACCCCAGTTTCCTTATCTGGGAAATGGCATTTCAGTAACAGGCTGACATGAGGACTGGGTATGGGAGCTGAAGAAAGGTCAGGGGACAAAAGGAAGTGGGGGCGGTGCGGCAGAATCTTCCAGAACAGCAGGTGCAGGGAGGGTAACATGCACAGGAACAATGATGGAGATTTCTTTCTTTTTTCCTTTAAGAAAAATTTTTTAAAATTTATTTTTGAGAGAGAGAGAAACAGAGTGCAAGCAGGGGAAGGGCAGAGAGAGAGGGAGACACAGAATCCAAAGCAACCTCCAGGCTCTGAGCTGTCAGCACTGAGCCCGATGTGGGGCTCAAACCCACGGACCGTGAGATCGTGACCTGAGCCGAAGTTGGATGCTTAACCTCCTGAGCCACCCCGGTGCCCTGAGGACTTATTGGGGAGACACAGCTAAAGGGACATATGCTTCTCCTTCTGAGTGTGTGTGTGTGTGTGTGTGCGTGTGTGTGTGTGTGTGTGTGTGTTCAATCTGCGGACATTTTGGATTAGGGACAGCAAACTCGCTCTCTGGCTTCCCTCTCTGACAACACCCATCACCCCTGGGACATAAAATACATCGTCTGGAAATCAAACATGGTTATTCTTCCCTGCCAAGCAGGAAGGAGAGTCAAATGCAAAAGTGAACATTAAATCACTGGGAGTCATCAAATTAAATACAGAAATGCCAGGATGCAGGATCCTTGTCGCACAATCAACTGGTCCACGTGACACTCCCCACCCACCCAAGTCCACCAGCCCGCCTGCGGTGCAGGAAAGTCACACCGTCATGACTGATACAATCTGACGGCAACTTTTACTGAAATCTGTTGGTACCTGGACGATCTGTGCGTCACGCTTCACAGCCGCAGGTCCTCATGTACTGGAGTCCTTACAGCAGCCCCAACGAGGGCGGAAAGTTCACCTCGTTTACAGCTCTGAGGTCCCGCAGTCCAAAAGAGGCTTCCAGAGAGGTGGTGAAGCCTCACCTCTCAGACCACCCAGCTGGGGAGGAACCTACAGCAGCACTGCCCAAACTCGGCCTTCTGGCCAACACCTGGTGCCTGGCTGGCGCAGGACTCAAGCACGTAACGTGCTAACTCCCGGTGAACTTTACTTTCACACCTTACCTGACACTTTTCTAGATAAACGCTCAGATCACGAAAACCTGTTGCCCTCTGTCCCGGACAGGGGATTTCAGACTGGCAAGCAATCTCATTAAGGCTGCTGGGCATCAGGAGCACGTTTACAAACCCTGGGGATTATTCTCCCTGCCGGGCTCACCTGTGTATCGGAATCCATGGATAAAGCCCCCGGCAGACTTCCGGTAATCCACTGAGTGGCTGGCGGTACCCAGGACAAAGAGACCCCGGCTTCCTTTGGACTCATAGCTAGCTTTGACCAGGGGGTACTTCTTGCTGAACTCACCCCCGGAAGACAGTCGGAGGGACCTGTGAGCGGAGAGCGTCGTTAGTGAAAATCACTGCTGTGTACGAAATGGTTATGTTGTGCTCAGCACTGAGCTGAGTGTAAGGGCTTTATATGCCTCACTGCATTTATTTTACCATTATTTTTAAACATTTATTTTTGAAAGAGAGATAGAGCACGAGCAGGGGAGGGACAGAGAGAGAGAAGGAGATACAGAATCCGAAGCAGGCTCCAGGCTCCGAGCTGTCAGCACAGAGCCCAACACGGGGCTCAAACTCACGAACCTAGAGATCATGACCTGAGCTGAAGTCAGATGCTTAACTGACTGGACCACCCAGGCGCCCCTCCTGATTACATTTAAACCACACCATGACCCTAGGAGCTGGGTATAATTATCTCTACTTAACAGATGGAAATAACTGAGGTTCAGGTTAAAGACGTGGTGGGTCAGGGAGGGGGCCAGGATTCAAGGTTGAGTGGAGGCTGGGCTCTGGGCTCCAGGCTTCAACTTGATGGGATGGAGTCTGGTTCAGGCCTTCCAGTTTCTCCTTGTCTGCCTGTGCTCTGGCCAGACGAAAGTGAGACACTGGATGGATTCTTTAATACCAAACCTTGCCAAGGGACTGGGGCGGCAATGTCTAAAGCAAAGGAGTTCACAACACAATTAATTGTAAGCGATGTTGGCAGCTACCACTTTGTTAAGGATATAGTACATGCTGTGTACTTTCTGGATTAATCCTCACAATAGGCCTGTGAGAAAGAAAGTACGATCCCTACTACCAGACCCAGTGCAGGTAAGTTACTGTCCCAGAACGCACAGATTTGCTACGTGGAGAATCTCAGGCCCACGCCAGCGCCTGCATCCTTAGCCACTTTTTAGCAAATTCACCATCTTATTCTGCCTTGGCTCATTTTCCCAGCTCTCGGGTGAAGGATTGCAACACAGATAAAGACCCACTGTCGCTGCTGCTACAGGATGGAGCGCTCGGGGCCGTCGGTCCCTGTGAGGACAGACAGCTCACGTCCTGGGCAGGAGATCAGGTGGCATCCATATCCGCTGAGATGGTGCAGTCCTAAAAGCTGTCGCTGGCCCACCTGCCCTTGCCTCCCCCCCCCCCCGCCCCCNCCGCCCCCACCCCCCCCCCCCCCCCCCCCCCCGCCCCCGGGGAGGTGTCAGAAGAGGTTTGCTAAGTGATCCCAGTTCCTCCCCCGATTGGACTCACTTGTTGAAAATGGAGAAGTCGAAGTTCCAGCCCAGGCAGCGGATGACCCGGTCGTAGGCCACACGCATGGCGAAGTTGTCATTGTCGTCCTGGGGGAGGGTGATGGCGTCGGCACTCTGGTTGCCTTCCTCCAGGAAGAACTTCAGGGTGACGCGGAACTTGCCCTCACGGTCCTTCACGATGGCCAGATCCGTCAGGTCGGACTCGAGCAACCCGTCCAAGGACTTCAGCTGGTAGGTGTCCAGCAGGCCGTTGTTGATGGCCCTGGGGCCCAAGGGAAATGCCAAGAGAGAGAAAGGCGTCCGTACGGCGGACAAGGAGTCTCGGAGGAAGGGGTGGTTGGTCCAGTGGGGTCAGGAAGGGCTTTCAATCCACGAGCAACTGCGTAGCATACCTGAGGTCTCCAACGTAGTGGGTGGCCCAGGACAGCCGGACGCGGGAGCGGCTCAGCATGTGGATGAAGTTGGTGACACCCAGGATGTTCTCTGCCGTCTCAAAGGCCGAGTTTCCCCGCCCCAGGATCAGCACGTTCTGACCCTCGAAGTCCTTGGGGTCCACGGACACAGACTCGTAACCCTCCACGTGTTCGGAGCCCGGGAAGTCGACCTGGTTGGGGACTGACAAACCGGTGGCTACCAGAAGGACGCTGCAGGGAGGGGACAGAGGGAGGATGGCTTAGTCTCTCAGCTGTAAGGCTACTACATGAAAAGCACTCCCTGGATCTGTGATCTGGCTCGCCTGTCTCACCCAGACGACTGGCTCCTAAAAGAACATAGGAGGGGTGCCTGGGCGGCTCAGTCAGTTAAGCGGACAACTTTGGCTCAGGTCATGATCTTGCGGTTCATGGGTTCGAGCCCCGTGTTGGGCTCTGTGCTGACAGCTCGGAGCCTGGAGCCTGTTTCAGTCTGTGACTCCCTCTCTCTCTGACCCTCCTCTGCTCACGCTGTCTCTCTCTCTCCTAGAAATAAATAAAACATTTTAAAAAAATAAATAAACATTTAAAAAAAAATTAAGGAAAAAAAGAACACAGGAGAACGTCCATTCCTTCAGCCATTTAGGCACCTGTCCCGGAGAATCTGAGATGTTACCCTCGCCCTCACTGAGCCCACTCCAGCGGTCTCCTTTACACATTTCTGGGATGGTCCCAGATACGAGAATCAACCTGATTCTCTGAGAAGATGACACAGGAGAAATCGAAACATTCACCTAATTGTGGACATAGCCGTTAGGCCACCTGTCACCCTCAGTGGTGAAAATCTCTTTTCTCTTTTCTGACCGGCCTGGCAGATGCAACTGCTGAGCGGCAGTTCATCCCAGGCCCCTACTAAGCGCTCCAGACATCATCTTCTTGCCCAAAGCAACCCCGAGTTGGGGTTATTTGGCCTGCTTTCCAGGCGAGGAGACACAGGCCCTGCAGGCCCAGGGCAGCAGAGCCAGAGCCTGAACCCAGACCAGCCTGATTCCCAGCCTGGCCCTTCATACTGGGGGCGGGGAGGGGGGGGGGTGCAGCTGGGAGTGGGATCCTGGGGGTCGGTTTGATAACAGGTGGTTTCAAAACCAGAACTTCTGACCCTTGTCCACGCAGCTCGGATCTGACTCCCCTGTGCTTGTCGCTGGGTTGTGTACATGCGAGGGTATAAGCTGGACCAAGCCTTCCTCCCCTGGGGCTGTAACGAGCAAGGAGCACAGCTGGGCCTCCAGCAAAAGGCATGAGAATTTGACCTCCAGGCACCTGCCCGGAGCCAGGTGCCAGGCTAACGGCCAGGAAGGGAGAGCCAGTCTGGTGTAGCAGACAGAACACAGGCTCTGGGGTCAGGAAGACACGGCTGCAGCCGGACCGCTTATTAACTGTGTGACACAGCACCAATTAATCAACTTTTCTGAGCCTCAATTATTCAGCGGTAAAACTGGGGCCAGTGAACTCTCCCCCTGCTCCCTAGGGTCCTTGTGGGGATTAAAAAAGGGCAGTGCAGTGTGTGACCCAGAGTGTGGGCAGTCTACACAATACCCAGCTTTCTCCCAAGCCGAAGCAAGCTAACACCGAATGCGGGTGGCCCTGCCTGTTGGGACCTCTCACTTCTGCTGGGTCCTGAAATCCCACTGAGCCCGTCAAACACTTGCCGAATGTTTTCCCCTCTATGTATTTTGGGGGAACACTAGCTCTAGGAGATGCTCTGCCGAAAGAGCTTTGTGGGTACCTATGCTTAGGTGATACTGAATGCCCACGGCTGGAGTGTTACGGTGAACATGAAGAAATTAAACACCGACAAACCCTGCAGGAAGGCGCTGGTTAGTATCTTCCAAGCAGATCATAATTTTTTTTTTTTTTTTTGGACACGTTTGGGCAATGGTGGCTGAGCTGAATCTCTTAGCACTGGATTTCCGGGGGAGCGAGGAGTGGCAGAAATGCCCTTATTCTCTAATTTCTGCCAAACTTACCGGCCAACCAAGGGGTGTCAGTTCCCCCGGGAGAGGCCCCAGCGGCAGCAGATCGGTTCCGGAGCCAGGCCCCTTACCTGCACCGGTGTGCATGGCCCATCTGGTCGATCAGGATGAAGTAATGGCCATTCCATGCCTGCCGATCCTTGTTCAGAGTGACGTGGGCGATGGTGGTGTTGTACAGCACCCGGAGCCCCAGCCTGTCTGCGAAGTCACCCAGGTAGCGCACCATGTCGCCCGCATCGGGGAAGTAGGCGCTGGAGTAGTGTCTGAAGAGCAGCCGGGGGTCGTGGCTGAGCAGAGAGTTCCAGTCGTGGCGGAGGTTGAACTCGGCGTTGGCCTTGCCCGTGTGCCGCTTATTGATGCTGATGAGCTTGCGGTGGCGTGGGTAGCGCGTGAAGAAGATGCCGGGCCGCGGGGCGCGCTCGAACACCACGTAGTCCCTCCCGGCCCGCTGCAGGAAGTAGGCCATCTGCAGGCCAGCGGGCCCAGCGCCCAGGACGCAATAGTCCCGGTGCGGTGGCCCCGAGTTCGGGGCCGGGCGCGAGCACAAAGCCGGGTGCAGTGCGAAGGTCAGGAGCAGTCCCGGCGGGCCCCACAACCGGGTTGCAGCCGACAGGCCCATTCTGCGGCAGGCCAGGGATGTGAGGCCTCGCGCCCTGGCTGGCCCCTCGAGGACCGGGCAGATGGGAGAAGGACTGGGGCTCGCCTAGGCGCTCGCTGCAATCTGAGGTCGGCCAGGACCAGACCCCAAGGCCCTCTGAGATCATTTACCTGCCTTCATCCTTTCAAGCTCGGATCTGGGGCTCCCCCCAGGAATCCCAATCACCTCCATCTCCTCGAAGGCCTCGGTTCCCAGGGGCACCACCCTCCTTATTGCCATGGTAGTACGAGGGTGGGTGTTCCCCTATTCCTCCCCTAATTTGAGGGGTGCCCAACACCCTTCCCCAGCCCTCCCCAGCTGAGACCAAGGTACGCCTCTTTGGCCACGCCCCCGCCCTCAGGTCCTAGACCGAAGGAGGTGTGGCCTGCAGGCCCCGCCCCCTCTAGGTGCCGGGCAAGCCGGACTCCTCGGCCACGTGACAGGGACGACCCAGAACACCTGTCGCCACGCGGCGCTAGGCCGCAGTCCTGCCGGCGCGCGCTCTCCGGGGGCCGCTCCCCACGCGTGCGCGGTACCCACGCCCGCAGCACCCGCTTCCCTGCACGGAGCGCGGACGTTCCAGCCGCG
>NW_027529624.1:6127085-6132282 GCF_008692635.1 Crocuta crocuta
GGGCGCTTGTGGGGCGCCAGGCTCTTGTTTTAAAGCTGTGCGTCGCCACTTGTAGGTGAGGCACGGAGACAGGTGACTTTTGGAGTTAAACCCAGTTCTTTCCCCGCGCTGTTAACGTCGCCAAAGACGTTTGTTGGCTACCCGGTTTTGGGAGACTGGAAACCAGGCTGGTGAAGTCAGAATCCGTCTTTTGTTTGCTAAGTAACATCCGTTACTGGCTGGCCGTGCCACCAGCCGGGAGAAGGAGGTGAGCTTGTTTCCTACATTCTGCAGCCAGGGGCCAAAATGGAGCGGCTTGCTAGAGACCACGCAGTTCGGTGGAACCCAGAAATCACCCCCCACCCCCAACTTATGCTCCAAATTATGAGCTCTTTCCAAAAAGCTTTTTATTCACAAATCCTATTTTGTGTTCGTGGTAATGTAAACAAACCGGCCTATGCTAGGCCAGTATGGATGCAAGTCCACTGCTAATCACAGCAACTGGGTGTGGCTGAAGGGGACTTGAGTGAATGGCAGGGTGATGGAGAACCGCCTTTCAGGTGAACGGGGCGGTGGCTGCTGGCTTTTCAGACGTGGAATGCGGGTCCTGCATCAGATTTAGAGGGCAGAATATATGCAGTTTTGAGGCAAGTACAAGAACCTTCCAGGGGGCTGTAAGCAGTCCAGTGAGGTGGGGCCGAGGGTTCTCATGGAAAGGCAGCCATGCCTAATGTGGAAAGAATTCTCTGGTCTAGCTTTGCATGGCTGGAGCTTCTTATTAAAAATTGTCCCTAGGCCCTCTCTAGAGAAGTCTTCCCTGACCTCTCAGAACAAAGTATCCACTAAGGCATGACATGTCTCTATTTATAGGTTGTATCCACATCAGAGAAGATTCTAGAGCAGAAACGATCTTACTCACTCTGGTGACCTCCCTGCTTTCTCCAGCCTCTGGCAAACGGTAGGCCACCAGTAAGCATTTGCTGAGTGAATACTGAAAGCAGACGGGCTCTACAAAGTGCCTAACCAAAAATAAAGTAGGAAGGCCTGCTTCTTAGTGGTTGTGAAGACTTGAGAATGTGTGCTGGCAAATAACAGAGTTCCCGAGGTAGTTGCTGGTCTTATTTGGGGAGTAGTGGGAAATCAGGCCTGAAAAAGGATGGCAGGGCCTTCATAGGGGCTGACCCTGAACTGCAGGCAGCCGGGTGCAGTGGAAGGTTTCGGAGTAGGGGCTGAAGCCGTTCACCTTGATGGCCCCAAGCAGGATGGACAGGGGCGGGGGATGGTGAAAATACATGAGGCATTTGGAAGCCGGTGCCGTTTTTAGAGACCAGGGCTGAACTGAACTTCCACCTGGCCCCCCATCCCAGTGAATCCTGCTGGACTGCGTCGTGGGGCTGCAAGAGGCAATTTGGGAGGGGGTACCAGGACCAGGTCTGAAACCCCATGGTACTTTTCACACCACTTTAACCATCTCCCTATTTTGCAGACCCCCCAGGAAGTAGGTTTCATGTCCTAGCTAACTTGAACAAAACTGATAAATGTTTCGTTACCTTCTGAGGCTCAATTATTTTGGTTAAAACAGTAACTCCGGGAAGGTTACTCCAAAGCTGAGCCAGTTTCCTCATCCGTACACTGATGTCACTTGGACCAGTGTGACAGTTTGGGGTCAGGCTCAGATGACAGATTTATGAAAAGCTTAGTGTAATACCCAGTAAGGTAGTTACTTCATAGTGTCAACAATAGAACATAATTCACTTATAAAAAGTTGACACAGGTGCCCAGGTGGCTCAGCTGGCTAATGTCCGACTCTTCATCTCAGCTCGTCTCACGGTTCGTGGGACTGGGCTCCATGTCGGGCTCTGCATTGACAGGGCAGAACCTGCTTGGGATTCTCTCTCTCTGCCCCTCCCCAGCTCGCATGCTCTCGCTGTCAAAATAAACGGACATTAGAATAAGAAAAAGTCTGCGTACCTTAAGCACCTGTGGCAGGTTTATGACACACTGTTTTGAGGGTGGCCAGCCTGAGACTGTCACCTGCCCAAACCAAACTTTAAAACAATTGACAAACCAGTAACTCCCAACACCTGGAACCACCGTCAGGATCTTCTGGGGCAGCATCCTTCATAAGCAGCACACCCAGCTCAACCTGCAAAGACCGTGTCCTGCTTTACCTTTTACTAGTGATTTGTGTCTCCAAGGGCAACAGGCGGGTCTGGCACCCGGCCAGCAGGCACCCACATCTATGGAAACGGACCTCTTGGGGGTGGGACCTCCATGAGGCGCCTCACAGTTGACAGCACTCCCCAGGAGAGCTTCATGTCAAGGGGTTCCAGGGACAAAAATACCCAGGGCACTCACCCTTTAACAGCAGTGTGATGTGAGTAACTCTCAAGAACAAATGAAGGAGCTGTGATTATGAACTCCAGGTAGAAAACAGCTATGTCTCTCCCTCCCTCTCCCAAGGGCTATGGGGGGCGGGGGAAGAAGAGTGGCTGCCAATCACGTCAGCACGTGACGAAGGTAAGAGACTAAACAGTTATACTTTATTCTTCCTGTTGCACTTCAGAGAGCAAGAAACCACTCCAGCATTCCTCTTGGCATCGATTCCTTCTAGACTCGGTGGAATTACAAACTCCAGCTCCGCGTCACCGTTTGGTTTAAGTTTCCTCCTCTGAAAGACACAAAAGGTTAGAGAAATGAGCGTGTCATCCTGGTGAGCTGCTTACGGTTTTTGCCACCTGCACTGGGAAGCCTTTCAGGTCCCCATAGGGCTACAGGTGCTTCTGGGGAAGCAGGGAGAGGCAGCTGTGGGCCCAGATAACTAGCCCAGAGCCACCTCTCCTCCTTCAGACCACTGGCTGCTATCGGGACTTCCACTGGCCTGGTCTCCCCACCAACCCCCGGGGTCTAAAGGCTCCCGACTGAAGGCTGCCTCCGAGTCCCTGTCGGGAAGTTTCATGTCAAGGCTAAAGAGAATGGCGGCTGTGAAGCTCGGGCCCCGGGCAGCCTGTAGCTCGCTCTAGACTTCAGAGGCCCGCCACACACCTTCCTCCTCCTCCTCCTCCTCCTCCTCGTCCTCCTCGTCCTCATCAGAGCTGAACGTGCCGTCGGGCAGGCTGTAGACGCGGATGACCTGCTTGTTGGGGTCCTTGAGGATGAGGTACTTGCCCTCCTCGAGCTTCATGCAGATGTCGATGACGCAGCGCAGGATGCCCCAGGCGTTCTCGACGCTTAGGTTGATCTGGCTGGCAAACTCATTAGGCTTGAACTGCTGGGTGCCCAGGATGACGTGGCGCGAGGAGTCTTTCACGTGGTAGCGGGACACGTAACTAGGGGTGGGGAGTGGGGGAAGGGGTGTCAGGGCCAGGGTGGGGGGCAGGGCGGCACAGAGACACGCGATACCGGGGGCCGGATGCCAGCTCTTTCCCAGGGAGGGGGGAAAGGCAAGCACTGGCCTCTCGGCCCGCACCCCCCTCCCGTCGGCGGCAGAGTTCCCGGCCCCCAGACAGGGCCCTCACCCGAGCTTGAGATACTCCGAGCCGGCCAGCAGCGCGCAGCAGGTCCAGCGGGCCAGCTTGTAGCTGTTGTTCTTCAGCTCGGTGGCAATGACGGCCCCTCGCTGGGAGTCCAGCTTCTGACGCCAGTCAACGCCGTTGCAGTGCTGCACGAGGGAGGCCCGGAAGCGAGGATGAAGGCGGCCCTACTGCCCAAGGCCAGGGACCTCCTCCCGTGCTCCCTAGGGGGCTGGACTTGGCAGCGGGGGAGTCCGCACACACATCACAGGCAGGACTGGTGTGACGGAAAAGGTGAAGACCCGGCCCCTCCGTGCACAGCAGGCCACCCGGCAAACTGCAGCTCCACCCTTCACAAGAGCTCGTCCAGACCAGGACACACGAGTGCACACGCGGACCGGTTGCCATATGGACGGCGGGGACAAGTGTTCACCGTGTGTCGGGCGGTTAGGAAGGGCTTCCTGGAGGGAACATGCCGGCTGACCGAGGGGAGGACACTGACTGATGCTGGCTGACGCGTGCCCTGAGACGCACAGAGGGAAAGGCACGCCATGTCGGCCTGGGATGAGGGCGGAGGTCGGTCTGGCCTTGTGTGTATCCACGTGCCTACGAAGGAGGGCCCATCTTCTCCAGCCGCCTCCTCTGAGATGTGGGAACCCAAGACCCAGACCGAAGTGGCTGCTGGAAGCTCACGTGGAGGACATTCACAGCCGGTCTCTGTCCATGACAACCACAGGCCAAAAAATCCCACTAGGGTTAAAGTAGTTAGACCAAAACCATTCAGGAGCACTATCTGGACAGATGCGTTTCCCTCAAATCACTGTTTAAGAGTTCAAGGTTAAGGCCTGGGGTAGGCCGAGTCCTATAGTGGTCCTATAGCTCCTACCCGAGCGTGGGCGGAACCTGTGTGGATGAGGAAACCCCACGCCGGTGGTTGTGCGGCCTTCCGTCAGCGGGACCCTGCACGTGTACGTAAGGCCCCTTAAGCAGACTGTGGGTGGGCCTCGTCTAACCCGAGTCTCTTAACTCTGGGTATAAGCCAGACATACAGAAGTCAAAGACTGGAAGGATCTGCTGTGCTGTTGCTGACCTGAAGACGAGGGGACACGGGGGCGAGCGATGTGGTGACCTCCAGGAACTGAGAGGCCCCAGCTGACGGTGGCAAGAGAACGGGGACCTCAGTCCCACAATGGCAAGAAACTCTGAATTCTGCTACCTAGAATGAGCTTGGGATTTCTTCCAGAACCTTCAGATTCATTTTAAGCCTTGAGATTGCTGTTATTTGTTATGGAGCAGACAGAAACTAATACAAGGCTGTGTGAAGAAGTAATTAGAGCAAAAACAGCCACGGAAGGGGACTGACCCTGAAGGAAGGCTCCACTGGTGTCAAAACAAGTGAAGGGAGCCAAGAGATGTACAGGACTAGAGTAAGGCGACAGCGCAGAGGGCAGGGCCACAGTGTTGCAGCAATGCTGAACGCCACAGGGAGGCCTACAGGAAGGTGGGAGAAGAGACCAGTGGCCTCAGAGCCAAGTTTGCAGGAAGGCTTCTGAGGTGCTCTTCCATCAGGTGACGGGGGCTAAGGGACACTGGGGGGGAGGCAATTGGCAGCAGTGTCAATCCCGTGGCTGTAATGCAGTCAGAACAAAAGGGCCCCCAGACTCCATCTCATTAGACCCTTGTTCAACAGCGGCCTCGCCTGAGCT
>NW_027529624.1:6132294-6180529 GCF_008692635.1 Crocuta crocuta
CCCGAGGACCCGTTGTTCTGCACAGCAGCACCCAGGAGCACTGCCACCCATGGCCAGCTCAGGCACAGAAGCCTGGGCAACTTCAGAGAGGGGAGCAGCTCAGCGCTCAGGGAGCACCAGCAGGAGAAGGAAGTGGAGGAAGGAAAGGAAGTGGAAGAGGAAAAAATGAAGGAAGCACATTTCTCTCAAGGCGCCTCCTGAAGGGCCAAAGCTTAGCTAATGTGACCACCCCTGAGTTCAGTCAGTGAAGGGGCTGGAAAAAAGAGTCAGAAGGCTGGAGAAGGTAGTGGCCGAAGTAAATCAAAGAACAGATCAAAAGAGCTCCCAGGCTTAGGGGGAACCCGCCTGCCCAGATGATGAGAGGTCAAAACCAGATGCTGACAAAGAGGAGCCAACAGGAGGTCAGCGTGGAAAAGAGACAGAGAAAAGTCCTGTAAGAAGGTGGTTCCCATGTGCAAAATAAGCAGAAAAGTTCTTAAACCATAACCTTGTTCCACACACACGTTCTCTTCCTCAAATTCTGGCAAGCTCTGTAATGCACGGGGAAACGAAACCGAGGCTCACAGACACTAGCCAGGGGTGACACGGCCCACAGGAACGAGGGAGAGGGCAATGAGGAGTGCCTCACCCGGGAATCCCACTCGTTGAGGGTCTTGATGTTGATGAAGGACACTTCCCCATTGGCTCCGGTCATGACCCCATCATGCTCGCAACGGACAATAAGGTCAATATCGTCCCCGAGCTTCCACCTGCGGTAACTGCAAGGAACAAGTTTATTTGGTCGGTGGAGACCCCGGATTCGAGAGAAGCCACCCCACACAGGTGGCTGGCATACCGGTATGCGACGGAGGCGACTTCATTCTTGTCCATGTCGTCCTCCACGAACGGGTTTGGGTTGGGGAAGTTGTATCTCTCCTTTCCCTGTAAACAGACAGGCATCACGAGACAGTGAGCACTTGTCGCCGAGCCCATCGGCCAAACCCTACACTCTGCTTGGTGACCGCCCTGCTGGCCCCCCGGGGCCCCAAGGTGGCTGTGGGCTCCCTGCCAGGTATGTGGCCGTCTACCCCTCCCGACCTCAAGCACAAATGTGCCTGAGGCCTCATATGTGCCGCCTGCAAGCTTCGTGTACCTCATTTAACTAGCAGCCAGGCCCCTCAGGCCTCATTTTGCCCCACAGCACACGTCACCACCTGTCACAACACAGGCTTACTGTCTCTCCTCCATGATCACGCAGCCTCCTAAGGGGAGGAACTCTGGGTACCGCTATATTCTCAGCGCCTAAACCCCATATTTGTCTAGATCAGCGACTGTGTCCAACAGCTGAAGGTGTCTACGCAGCCTGTGTGAGCCAAATAGTACCAGCAGCCTCACCTTCCGGACGAGAGACCTAGCCCACACCACAGAGCTCGGAAGCAGTGGATCCGAGGTTCGGTCGGGCCGCCCGACCCCAAAGCCGCAGCTGGGAGCTCCTCTGTGGCAGGTGGGGACCCCGTGTGTCCTGCTGGCCCCAGGCCCCCGGAGCCCACCACACGGCACGCGCTCGGTAAGTAGCAGCTGGCGCGGCAGAAGCCCAGGTGCCCTGAGCGCCTCACCATTCGCAAGCACTGCTGGGAGAAGTTGTGGTTGATGTAGGTTGCTTCCATGGCCAAGTTGCGGGGCGAATTGAAGGAGTTGCCTTCATCTTGTGGGGGCTCGTTGGCGGTCTCACTCACTGTCAGGAGGTCTGCAAAAGTGGCGGCGTGGTCAGGCACCCGTGAGACCGAGTCCTCGACAACGTGCCCGGCACTGAGGGGCCGCGATCCCGGCAACATGGGCCCGTCCTTCACAGACCCGCCCCCTAATAACACGGAAGAGCCGAAAAGGGGGTGGTGGGGGATGGGGGGGGTGTGCTGCCGGGTAACTTTGGACCCTCTCTGACGTCACACCCAAGTGACCTGTAAGAAGCCTGCCCCGTTTCAACCCATGTGGATTACTTGAGAGACTGTCTGATTTTGTTAGCTTTTTAACAAAGGGAAGGCCCCAAGGCTCAGGCATAGAATATAATTCTGTCGTTTTGTCTCACTGCGATTAGTTTTTAGTGACCTGGGTTTTCCTGAAAGCGTGTGTGCACACGTTAGTGTGGTCTGAAGCACAGGCAAACTTTTTTGTTTCCTTTATAAACACACCGGCATAAAGAAAAAAAGCATTGAAAGAAAACGTGAAGGTAACCTTAAAGGGTCTGCGGAGAGCTGGGAGGGCTCGGGCCATTTCCCAGCCCTCCTCTAGGACCAGGGACTTGCTCTGAGCCCTCAGAAAACCCAATTCCGTCGTGTCGCTCCCGGACAGGCTTCTTACCAAAGTCCGAGTTGTCCCTCTTGTCGAAGAAGAGCTTGGACCCGACTCTCTGCACAACGATGTCCCAGGAGTACACGGAACGGGTGCAGCTCATCAGCGTGGCCAGAATGGCATCGGTGGCAAACACGTTCCCCTGAGTTTTGGCCAGCTGCGAAGAGGGCAGAGGGAAGGCTGTGACGATGTTTAGGTTGAGCCACCCAGTCGCACAGACGACTCGCATGCAAGGAGCCCTCCCACCGTCCTGTGCGCACGCGCCCCTCCAGCTGTGCGAGGAGTGAGTCTGCAGCAGGTCCGCCCGTGAGCTCCCGCTGGTCGCCCGCACTCTGGGGCATGAGGGACCCCGCAGCTCCCCGAGCACCTGCTACGTTCCAGGAGGGCACTTGGCACTCCTCAGGCCAGCGCCTGGCGGTAAGCGCATTCAACCCACTTCACAGGTAGGAGAGGCGAGGTGGCGGGGCCAGGAGGGCAGCAGGGCTGGGATCTGGGTCCAGCTGTGCTTTATTTATTATGGTCTAACCAACCAGGGCCCGCATTTCCATCTAATCCCATCTGATTCAGAAGGATCTTATCTAAAGGGCTTTCCGAGGCTCGATGATTCACGCAGCAGCCCCCCCCACCGTGTGCGCAGTCCCCGCCGTGGCCTCCACTGCAGAGGCCAGCAGCACCCCCCACGGGTGGGCAAGCGGCAGGAGGGGGTGCCCACCTTTCGGATGACTGGGTCGTCCGTGGTGGTGACGGTGTGGAAGATGCGTTTGATGCTCCGCAGCGGCTTCTCACTCCGCGTGGTGATGCGGTCAAAGGCTTTGTCATAGTATTCCAGGGCCCCGCAGCACTCGCTGAGGGGAGGCAGGGCCGACATGCCAAGTAAGTGGGAAGGAGAGCAACTGTTCTTTTTTTTTTTTTTTTAATCTACTTCAGGTAAGTAGCTCTTTGAAATATCAGCAAGAGCTTTCCTTCTGATAAACTGTGATCTTTCCCTTCCTGCAGAAAGAGCTACGTAACTTATTTCTCTTTTGCTCACGATGTCAGGAAGTGGAAAGAAATCTCAAGTTTAACATCAGTGAACTTTCTGCTAGTACTCTCTTCCCAAGGTTTTCTTTTTCTTAAATGTTTTTCTTTTTAATGTTTGTTTATTTTTGAGAGAGAGAGAGACAAAGACAGAGCATGAGCAGGGGAGGGTCAGAGAGCGAGAGGGAGACACAGAATCCGAAGCAGGCTCCAGGCTCTGAGCTGTCAGCACAGAGCCCAATGTGGGGCTTGAACTCTCGGACTGTGAGATCATGACCTGAGCTGAAGTCGGATGCTTAACCAACTGACCCACCCGGGTGCCCTTGAGTTTTAAACCTGTTGGACTCCTGGTGTCTGACTCTTGATTTTGACTCAGGTCATGATCTCACTGTTCGGGAGTTCGAGCCCTGCATCGGGTTCTGCACTTGCAGTGTGGAGCCTACTTGGGTTTCTTCCTCTCTCTCTCTCTCTCAAAATACATAAACTGCTTTGGAATGCTTTTTGGAAACACTAAGGCTTAGGAAAATGTTCCCCCCAAGTGCACCGCAGAAGGTGGCATGAGATGCCACTTACATGTCCTGTGGCTCTGATACTTCCAAGTAGCGCATCTTCATTAACTGAGGAAAGTCCATTTCCTCTTTCACCTCCCAGTCACTACGGACTTCCACGGAAGAGTCTCGGGGTTTCTGCAGTGCAAAACCAGTGGAAGAAAGAGTCAGAGCCAGCGCACAGCATAAACAAAAGGCAGATTAATGGCACAAAAGGCTTTTATTTAGTAAACACGACCAGAACATTTACGACGGGCTGAGTGCTGTCCCAGACACACTCTGAATTCGTAATTGAAAATCTAGAAGGGGACTGAAGGGGTCAAGGGGTCAAAAACAACCCAGAACCCGACTCCTACGTAATGCCAGGCCCCAGGGAATGAGTGCGTTTTATACGAAGAAGCCGTAGCAGCCTCTTCTCTCTGGACATCGGCTTGACATAGCAACAGCCCATCCAGCAAAATCTAATGCCGCAGCCGGAGCGCTTCTCCTGCCCTCACGTGTCTTCTATCCTCACGACATCCACACGAGCACATGTACACGAACGTTCACGGAAGCATCTTTCATAAGAGCAACAAGTGGAAACCACCTAGACGGACGCGGACTGGTGAATGTGTAAACAAAACTCAGTGTGGGGCGCCTGGGTGGCTCCATCCGCTAAGTACCTGACTTCGGCTCAGGGCATGATCTTGCTGTTTGTGGGTCGAGCCCCGCATCGGACTCTGGGCTGACAGCTCAGAGCCTGGAGCCTGCTTTGAGTTCTGGGTTTCCCCCCCACCTCTCACAAATAAACAAACATTAAAAAAAAACAAACCAGAAACAAAAAAACCCCCAAAACGCAGTGTGTCCATACAACAAACGCAGCAACGTGCCGACACAGGGCACAACAGGGATGAACCATGAAAATGTGCTCCGTGGAAGGAGCGACACAAAAGACCACGTGTCACAGGATTCCACTTATGTGAAATGTCCAGAAGAGGCACATCCAGAGGCAGAAAAGGCCGGTGGCCACCAAGGGCTGGGGAGAACCAGGGCCGGCTGCGGAAGGGTCTGTGTTGTTTCCACAATGCTGAAAATGTTCTGAAACTGACTGGCTTGTAGTATGTGTGAACAGACCGAGAACCACTGAATTGTATGCTTTACAGAAGCAGACGGTATATGTGAATTATGTTTCAACAGAGCGGCTCTAAAACCGAACACTTACGCAAAACTGAATTTCTAGATAGAACTCTGGTGTGGATACACTACCTGTGACTTCTGGTCCCATTTCTGCCTCACTCCGAACTGTTTCTGAAATTTCTTCTGCAGTCGTATGCGTTCTCTAGAAAGACAAGAAGACTGCTTTTGGGGCAGGTCTTTGAGTCACTGGCTTTTCAAAAGGCAGAAAAGCTGCCGCTGTCTTCGGCTGAACCTCAGCACCGCCAGTGACTTCTCTGAACTAAGAAAACAGGGACTCAGTAAAAAAGAACCGTTAAGAGTGGTACAGGAGGCTTACTGCCCCCCAATACCCACTCACTGGGGTTTACTCCCCCTACAGAGAGTCCACTGGCAGCACCAGCCCGGGGGGGGGGGGGGGGGGGGCCGCCCTGCACAGCTCACAGGGCCCCGCGTGACTTGGGCCATGTCAGAGCCAAGCCCCGAGCTCATCTTACACACCCTCACTTCCAGCCAGAGCGCACACCCACTGCCACGGACCCTCCCACCACGCTATGTGCCAAGAGCTGGCCCTTGGAGAACAATGCCAGGCTAACCCAGTGGCTTCACCGGCTTCAGGAAGGGTTTTTTGTGTGTTCAGCAGTGACGTGGACATTGCCACTGTCCCGCTCCGGTCTAGTCATTTCAGAGTCTGGTCCTAGAGGAACAGCCTGGCCCAGGAGGGTGGGCATCCTCACCTCTCCTTCTGCTTGGCGCTCTTAGGCAGGGTCTGCAGGTTGAATTGCAACATGTTCCGTCGATCTTTGTCTCTGCGGAGGTTCCGCTGGGAAAGAAGCAAACGCATCCAAGTTAAAGCCTGGGAATCAGACTGACGACAGGCAGTGCCTAATGGGAGGCCTGTACTTGGAATTGGCTTAGATGCTCACACATTTTTTATTGAAGTAGGTTTATGGGCCCTTGTTAGAGTTGTAGTTTGCCTCTTTATATAGAAAGATGCAGCCCGACTGGACCATCTGCTTAATAAAGCCCGTGCACAGCAATTAAGTGAGGCAGCAGGCACCTTTTACCTGGCACACCCACTCTTCGCACAGAGGCGTGAGGCCCTAGCCACTGGTCAACAGAAACCTGAACGATGTAAACCATCTCTGGACCCAGCAGGGGTTTAGTGGAGCACAATGTGTCACTGCTCAGCTGCTTGGGAGTCACCGCAAGACCTAGAAGAACACGCTTTCCTCTCATCGTACGCGCAAAGGAGCCCGGTGAGCAGGCAGCAGCCACGGGTGATGGCCCCAAGGCAGTCAGATTGCCAGCTCCTGGCCTACCTGTGCAAATCGCATCCGATTCCGCTGGTAGGCGGTCTTCTGTGTGCGCGCGGTGTCCACCAGCTGGAAACTAGTTTCGTCCTCCTCGTGGAAATAAGCATACTGACTTCCACCACCGAACTGAGAGGAGTACTTATCTGCAGGCAAAGGCGACAATGTGTAACAGGTACTACCTATAGACTGCACTCACACTCTTCTAAAGCTCTGCTATTTCTTAATTAAAAAAAAAATTTTTTTTAAATGTTTTTATTTTTGAGAGACAGAGCACAAGCGGGAAAGGGGCAGAGAGCAAGGGAGACACAGAACCTGAAGCAGGCTCCAGGCTCCGAACTGTCAGCACTGAGCCTAACATGGGGCTCGAACTCACGAACCGCGAGATCATGACCTGAGCTGAAGTCAGAAGCTTAACCAACTGAGCCGCCCAGGCACCCCTAAAGCCCTGCTATTTCAAGCATGCTCTCGGGGTCCTCAGCGGAAGTGCATGCTGATGGGCCCTGCCCAGCCCCATTACACCAGATTCAAAGTTTTAAGGTTCCCAGGTGATTCACATGCATATTCTAGTCTGAAAAGCAATGGTCTTTAAAGAACTTTCTAAGTCAAGTCAGAGTCTGAAGACCTCAAGATAAGCCCATTTCACACCCTGCCTTACTCTGTGAGGACAGGAGTTAAGATTTACTGCCCCGAAAGGGCAAATATGGGGCATGCGTTATGCAAACACACAACCACCTGCATCCTCTGGTACCCAAGGCAGACGGCTCTAATGGGTCATGATGATGTACTTTATTGCCAACCCCAGCCTCGGGCCATCCTAACGGGGCACCCCAACTAGCCACCTCCAACAATCTCAACCCGCACCGGAAAAAACAAGACGACAACAACAACAATTCATTTACTGTATCAAGATCTTAAAATCAGGGACTGTAAACCCGGAGTCCACTGGCTTCACTGGTTCGGTACATCCCGGGCACTAGAGTGCCAAATGGGAACGAGTTCAATGGATCTGTGAAAGGGCTTAAGGCTCCCTAAGAGTGGAAGGAAAAAGATCCCACTATAACAGCTCAAACCTCCTTAATGACCAGTCTTTAGTTCAGGGGCCGTTTCAAAAAAACGTATGTGGTTATCGTCCGCAGTTCAGACCCTGCCCCTAAAAACTGTATGTTATCTTTGGCATCTTGTTCCCATTCTAGAATGCTGTTGGATGGAGGTCACTAGAAAAAGTAATGATCCTCCCAAGGCCCCGGTCTGGGCAGTCGAACACTTACTCGTGTACCTCTTATCTTGATACGTGGCACCCGTCCAGTCTGCAACCTGTGAGAACGAGAGACGACAGAGCACACGGGTCAGTCGGGCAGGTGTGTGCTGACCCAGACGGCCGTGCACGCGAGGGCGCGGTCTGGGAAGGCGTAAGGACTGGCTCACGATGCCGCCGCCAAGAGCCCAGCTCTGCCGTGACCACTGGAAGGACCCAGACTTTACAGCCCTTCCCAGACGGCGTCGCCGTAAGGATCAGAGGCGTTAAATTCTTTTGAGAGGATGAAATCTGAAGTGCACTAATGGAGGGAGGGCGGCGGTCACAGCTTGAAAGAGTCGCCATCAGTGCCAGGCAGGTACCTTTCCTAGGCGATCTCCTTTGCTGAACGGCTGGTAGGGCATGTCCCGAAACTGCTCGGGCACCGCACAGGGACCCCACCCCGAGGGGTTGTCCTGGATCACAGGTGTCATGAACTTCGCCATCTTCTAGAACCTTCAAAATACAAATGATGTGAGTAGCTTTGCAAAGAAAGGCCTCCACACAGAAAAAGCCTCCCATCTGAGGTAAGCTGAGACATGACGACAGACTCCGAAGAGTGACACACAAAATGGAACAATGTGTCTTTGTAGATAACATTGTGACCACTTAAAACTCAGAAGACCAGTAACAAGACTGAGTTACTGTATCGAGCTGATTCTGTGACACCCATTTTTCCCACTACAACGTCTCTGAAATAAGGCTGCATCTTACGCTTGCTTGATGGGGTGTCGTATCTTAATTGGCAGGTTTTTTTCCTTAGTCTACACACAACAGTGAGGCTTCTTAAACTCGGTGGGGTCTCAGGTTTGATGGAGTGTAGTAACCTTTTCTCAAGCGTAATAACCAGGATCTAGTTTTAGGAAATGCCTTCACCAAGGCATACAATTCGTAGCTTCCCTAAGCCTCAGTCTTTTCATCTGTAAAATGAGTAAGACCCTTGTCTAATCATAGCACAAGACCATTGTGAAAGACTTAATAGTGATATTAAGACGTGAAAACGCCTTCGTTGTTAAGTGCCACACCATTACTACTTGGACTTGTTAAGATACGTTTACATGTAGTGTGCTGAGAAAGAGTCCGTAAGTATATCCTGATACTCAGCTTTTCTTTCTCATTCTCCCAATCTTCCGTCATCAGTGCAAATCCTTACACAGAGCAAGAGGACACAGAGCCTGTCAGAAAGCTGAGGTGACCATGAACCTGAGTTTGTAGAAGTTGCCAACCATACCGTGGTCGTAAATGTTACTTGAGTACCAGGTATTGTTCTTATGTTTACTCTGCATCAATTCAGTAAGTCCCCCCAACGATCCTGGGGTGGCAGCTAGTATCATCCCCACTTTTCAGATAAGAAAACTGAGGCACAGAGAAGCTAAGAAATTATTCAAATTTGACGGGGTGCCTGGGTGGCTCAGTCGGTTAAGTGGCAGACTTCAGCTCAGGTTGTTCAGATCTCATAGCTGTGAGTTCGAGCCCCGTGTCAGGCTTTGTGCTGACAGCTGACAGCCTGAAACCAGCTTGGGATTCTGTGTCTCTCTTTGCCCCTCCCTCACCCATAGTCTCTATCTCTCAAAAAATGAATAAAAATATTAAAAAAAAGAAATTGTTCAAAGGAGCAATGCAAGTTGATGAAAAAATTTGAACCAACACAGTCTGGCTGGAATTCACACTCTGTGTGACACTATAGCTCTGAGAGAGAGAGAGGGAGGGAGGGAGGGAGGGAGAGGGAGAGAGAGAGAGAGAGAGAGAGAGAGAGAGAACGTGCGCGAACCAGGGGCTACAGAGCACATCTCTGCCTGACACTCCCTATCCAAAACCTCATCATCTGTCATAATCCCCAGAAGGTGAGTTCCCAGAGGGAAATTCACTACACGAGTATTTCTGGAGGCAGCACTCAAAGCACAGGGGCAGCAAACTTAGAAAGTTCTCCTCGGTGTCCCACGTCGGGGAGAGATTCAGACCTCCTCCAGAAGTGACATCTGGGTGACAGCGGCAGGGAATGTTCCCGGGAGCTTCATCCTTCAACCCTGAACTTAAGCTGCACTACAGAAAGGGGACTGGGTGAAGGTGTGGCAAGTTCAAGACAGTTCACATTAAAGCACGTATTTATGGAGCTCCTACGGATGCCAGGCACTACGTCAAATAAGTTAACACCACTAGCTCCCCCACACCCCAATTTCAGAGATTAAAAATTTGCCACTCAGCTGTTGATCTGCCCATTGTTTGGAAAAAGATATGATTTTCAGGGTCGTCTGCTAGAAGTACAACGTTCTTGCCATTATGTTATAGCTGGGCTGCAGGCTGAGAAAAAAGGGGCTTTGATTTTTTTTTTTAATAACGTTTCATTTATAAGAGAGACAGAGCCTGAGCAGGGGAGGGGCAGAGAGAGGGAGAGACACAGAATCCAAGGCAGGCTCCAGGCTCTGAGCTGTCGGCACAGAGCCCAACGGGGGCTCAAACTCACAAACTGCAAGATCACAAACTGCAAGATCATGACCTGAGCTGAAGCTGAACGCTTAGCCTACTGAGCCACCCAGGCGCCCCGAAGAAATGGGGCTGTAGGCCATACCTAGTAACCCAGTAAGGACGTTTCAAAACGTTGAAAATATCTAGTCGCTCTCTCCCAGGTCAAGCAGGAAACAGACCCGAGGCTTGGCATGCATTTCTCCAGGGGGAGGAAGTCTCCTGGCTTCAATCCATTCAAAATAAGAGTGAGCCGAATGGAACCAGAGCGCAAACAGCCATTCTATTATATCAGGATGACAGCTGTACTGGCTACAGGGGCAGGGTAAGGAAGCCACCACAGGGTAGGCAGAAGGGGCCCCGTGGCCGGCAAGGCACGGTATCGTGTAGGTTACCGTGGCCACCACAAATCATATGCCATCAGTCCCCGGGTGAGAGTTTCAAGTCAGAGGCCACTCCTACTCCGCCACAGCCTTCCATTTCACAGAAAAGGAAAGAAAACCTTTGGACGGTGAGCTCCTCGGAGCAGGATCAACACTGCTCAGCTTGGCACCGTCAGTAAATCCTTCACAGCCACTCAGAGAGCTTCTGGCCACTCTGAAAAGACCCTGAGACCCAGCGGGGCTAAGTGGCATTATCAAAGTCGCTCAACCTGTGGCCGCAAAGCTGAGCCCCAGGTCAGGAAACCTTACCCGTAAGACCGTCCCCCGCATCCCTAAGTGTGTCGGGTCTGGGGTCCCCGAAGGCAGATTCCTGCCCCGCCCCGCGGAGCAGTAGAAGCGGCGGGAGACGTACGGGAGATCTCTTCCGGAAGGTCCCCGAGGGCCGTGCCCAGCCCAAACCGGCTCCAGAGACACGAAGAACCTTAAGGAACACTCCACTCACCTATAAGAGCCTTGGTCGGCCCCGATGGCGAGAGATGGTCCAGGCCGAAGACCACACACCCAGCAGCACTCGGAGGAGCAGAGAGGGGAAAAAAAAAAAGGAGAAAAGATGCGCGCGCACCCGCCGGCGCCGTAAACACAATCGGCGCTGTCGTAAACTGCGCTCTAAGCTTCCCCCGGAATCAACGGAGGGACGCACGAGTCGTAAAGCGACGGCCGACCCGGAAATTCGTCACTACTCTCTGCGTGGTGTCCTGATGGTCTCTGGGGAGGCGAGGTGCCGGAGGTGTGTTTACGCTTACGTCACGGGCGCATCCGGCGACGTCCCGAGAGGGCGTTCTGAGTTATTGAAACGTGGCTACCTGGGGATGGACGCTGTGGGCGGGCCGCGGCGGTAACCCTTCTGTGTCGCACTGTGACCGGAGCTCCGGTCTTCTCTGGCCAGTTGTGTGTCTCACAGCTGGGGGTAGATCGAGTGTCGGGGCAGAGGTTACAGTTACCACCCCCCACTCCCACCCCTGCACCCTCCTCCCGCGCCTTCCTTTAGTTTCGGAAACAGGCCCAGAGGGGAAGGTATATTGCCAGCGGACGGGGTGGCCGCCAGGATTCGAACCATACTTCCACGGTTCTTCAGTTTTGTTGTACGGCAGAGTTCTGGAGCGCCCAAGTGTGGCACGGGGACTGCGGGTCTCACTTTCGCTGATGGTTATTTAACTGTGTCTAAGCCGGAGGTCGGGAATCTGCAGGGTAGCGATCGTGATTCTGAAGTGGCGGCCACTTTGCTACAAACGGCGTCCGTGCTGTCCTTTCAATAACTAACTATTGGTCTCTGGAGTTTGTCCTCAAGTCTTATTGGGGACATATATTATTATTGCCTTATTGCCTTATTCAAGGCACTGAAAGAGAATCTGAGGACGTGCTTTTATTCAAACCTTGCATCCTTTTCTGCCCCGTCCGGGATTCCTTCCAGCGTGCCTCTTTCATTGGAAAATACACCAATGGTTACATCCGAGATCTGCTTGGCTCTGCCACTTGCAAGCAGTGTAGGCTTCGCATCTCTGGGCCTCAGTTTCCTTATCTGTAAATTAGAGATAATAACGTAGGAATTGGGTGCAACGAGGGCAAAAATACATTCATGGGAGAATAGTAACTCCACTTACCAGTTGTGTGAACTTGGACAAGTTATTGGATCTCTCGCAAGCCGTTTACTCATCTGTGAATTGAAAGTACTGATAGCCGTTGGGGCATCTGGGTGACTCAGTGAAGTGTCCCACTCTAGATTTTGGCTCAGGTCATGGCCTCACCGTTTGTGGGATTGAGCCCCCAGTCAGGTTCCTCGCTGACAGTGTGAAGCCTACTTGTGATTCTCTCTCTCTCTCTCTCTCTCTCTTTCTCTCTCTCTCCCTCCCTCTCCCTCTCCCCCCCTCTTCCCCTCCCTCTCCCTCCCTCTCTCTCTGCCCCTTCTCCCTCTGGTGTGCACGCATGCTCTCTTTCTCAAATAAACATTAAAAAATATCAATAGCCTCATTTGTTTCTATAAATTTTCTCCCTGTCTGCTCCTGTTCTAGTTTTCCTAATTTTTGTTGATGGTACCCAGTTAAAACTGGTGCTCAGTTTTTTTTGTTGTTGTTGTTGATGGTGCTTAGCTGAAACCTTGTAATCCATTTGTTTATTCATTTTGAGAGAGAAAGAGAGTGAGCGAGCACAAGCAGGGGAGGCGGGGGGTGGGGTGGGGAGAGAGGAAGGCTCATAAACAGGCTCCACGCTGTCAGCACAGCCTGATGTGGGACTCGAACCCACGAATCATGAGATAATGACCTGAGCCAAAATCCAGAGTAGAAGGATTAACTGACTGAGAGACCCAGGCAAACCAAGGAAAATGTATTTTTGCTCAATTGCTTAATTTCTTTCCTCCCTCCCTCCCTCCTTCCTTTCTCTCTCTCTCTTTCTTTCTTTCCTTTCTTTAACTTGGGTTTACAGACCATCTACTATAGTCTCTTCCTTGTGTCAGAGTTCAGTCATCTTTCCCATATTTTGGCCCCGACATGTCCCCAGATGGAGAAGGATTTGGAGACTCCTGTCCCGTTCTCCATAGTGGGTCTCTGGCCATGGGTGGGAGATAATGCCTTCATTCCTTCTCTCAACTGACACCCTTGCTGCCTCTCTTTCTCTCTACCCCACTGTCCACCCACAGCTGGAATGAATNATCTCTAGTCGGAGGATAAAATCCCACACTCTGTTCCACAGGCAGCAAATTCCTAAATGGCAGCTTCTCACCTGCAGGGTTCTCTTTCTGGGTCCTACGCAGGTTCATTACTGCCTGGAGACCTTTCTACCTGCGGTTCTCTGGGGCTCGGAATGCATCTCCCCTAGAGCCTCATGCCCTGTGTCTTCATCAGACAGACATTTCCGACCACCCCTCTGAGTAGCCTCGCCCTGCCCTCCTTGACTTGCTCACTACCACATGCCTGGCACTTGGGTACCTGCATTAGCTTGCTGAATTCTCACCACAGCCGTGTGAGGTCGAGCCTACTATCCTTCCTGTTTTAAAAACGAAGATACAGAAGAATGCTCCAGGCCGAACGGCGCATAGTGATACTGAGGTTTCGAACTCAGGAGGCCGCCTGGGTCCTTCTTCCTTTGCTTCTGCTTTGGTGTCTTGCTGGTTGACTGACATTTATCTGGTTTATCTAGTTGTTTATCTAGTTGCTTGTTTGTTTGCTTACTTACTCTTTCCTTATTAGAATGCAAGCCTCATGACCAGTGGGCTCTGCCATCTCTCGTTCACTCTTCTGTCCCCAGCACCTTCTATTACCACATAGCTGGAGCTTGGAAAATGTTGGCTGCACGAAGGAGCTCTCTCGAAGGGTCCTTTCCTTTCCGTGTCTGCAGCACTTGGTGGCGCTCTCCGTGGCTGTGCTTGCCGCGCGTCTGGTTTTGTTACTAGTGTCCCTCACGTCTGGTACCCCAGTCACTGCATTCCTCTAACACAGGGTCGCATGTGAGGAGGCCTCATGCCCCAGCACGGGGCCGGGTGTGCAGAGTGTACCCAGGAAATGTTTATTGAATTCAGGGCTTCTGGATGCTGCTTTCAGAGGCTGTAAAATAAAACCCTTAACATTCTTGCCAGAAAGATGTAGACTTGAGGGCAAATGCCCACCGCTCAAAAGATTTCACAGCGTCTTCACACTTTGGAGAAGCACAAACACCTTCTCTGGGCAATTGAGTGGCTAAATTTTCATTATCACTAACGACGGCTAGCTTTCACATCACAGAGTATAAGTGACAAGGGCCGTAATTTCACTTGAACCTCATGACCACAATATCTTAATACAAGATTTTCCATTGGAAGCATGAGGCTCAGAGAGGTCGAGTCACTAACCCAAGGTCACACAGCTAGTGAGAGGCAAAGCTGGGATTTTATTTGCGCATTCAACAGACATTGTGGAGCACTCCACTCCCCCCCCTCCCCCCCCAGCCCCGTGCCTTGTATGGACTAGGCGAGGAGGAGCAAAGTGACAGAGGGTCTTGGTCTCAAGGAGGGAAGCTTTGAAGCAGGGGAAGGTAGACAAGGTAGACACTGGGCAGGTGTGCAGAGATGTGAGAAGTAGGTGAAGACGCTGCACCAGGGATCTGTGTTAGAGAGCGATCGGGGGTGTGGCGCGTAGAAGGCGGGAGTTGGGGGAGGCCCCTCTGAGCAGGGACTGGAGGATGAGAGGGAGCAGGCAGGGGAGAGTCAGGCAGCAGCAGAGGCAGCAGGCCTTACGTGGCCTTCCAAGGGGGGAGGACCCCATATTGTGTGCTAGGACTTCAGGGGATCCTCTTTCTCATTCATCCGGCACAGCCCGCACCCCAGACAGGCGTCTGCTTGTCTGGCTGATTGCCGTTACCTCTGCTTGGATGTGCCCCGTGACGGGGAGCTCATTCCTCTGCCGAGGCGGCTTTACACTCTGTGGACTTCTTTTTGGTAAACATTATCAGCTTCTTTGTCTATTCCTTGGTGTCACCAGGCGCCCTTGGGTCCTCATTTCCCCACGCTTTCCACATTGTCAGCATTCTAACACAGTGGCCAGTTGGGAATCACTCTCCTCTCCTCTGGGATCTCTGATTCCTGCTACTGGGGGGTTTGTTAACCTCCTTCTGTACACACCCACCCTTCACGCGAACACACCGGCTCTCCTCTAACCTTTCTGGCAGCCCTGTCCCTCAGAGCCCAGACAGAGGAGCTACTTCTCAGCTGCCAGCTGGGGCATCTTCTTTGAGTCGACTGGCCCACATTCTTTCCAGTGTCTGGGTTCTAGGAATTCCGGATTCTGCTCTCCCTCCTTCCTCGGGTCCTCCCCAAAAGCTGTTGTCTCCTCTGGGAAGGCTTGCATGTTCTTTGATGAGTTTTCGGCTGTGGGTCAAATGTCCCTTCCTCAGGTGCTTCTTTCCTCCTCTTCCTTCCAGACTCTGAGTGCTTCCCCTTCACACTCGCAGCAACGATAATTACCTGGTTACTCACGTCCCTATTTGATCCCCATGACTCTACTATCGTAGAGTCTCTATGCTATCATAGCAGCACCCTGAGAAGATGGAGAGAGGACCTGTGTCCCCAGTTGCTAGAACAGGGCTTGACACGGAGGAGGTGCCCAGTTAAGTATTTGTTGACTAAGTCCATGGCTAAGAGGGTCAAAACCGGTAGAAGGTGATTCGTTCAATGGATGTCACTGAGAGCCAGCCCTTCGCAGCAAGATCCTATGTATTAATGACTGATAGTGAGATTCTTGTCTCCTGGGCTGAGTCAGTGTCTGCAAAGCCATTTCCAAACTGAAAAAAGGGAAAGCTATAGGTGACTGTCAGGCCCCCCGCATACGTCCCCTCAATGGCACATCTAGAAGGGAGAGGCACTGTTATTACTGTATCAGCCGTTTGTACTATTCTGTTCTGTCCCTTCCAGATAAGTCAAATGCATTTTCTTTCTTTTTTATTTGAGAGAGAGAGAGAGAGAGAGAGAAAGACAGGCAGAGGGAGAGAGAGAGAGAATCTTAAGCAGGCTCCGTGCTCAATGTGGAGCCTGACATGGGGCTCAGTCCCACGAGCCTGGGATCATGACCTGAACTGAAATCAAGAGTCAGACGCCCAACTGAGTGAGCCACCCAGGTGCTCCACAGAGGCATTTTCTGCTCAGAACCTCTAATACCTTAAAAAGGGAAGTAGTGTTTCTGACTGCTTACTATATGCCAGGTGCTGTGTTTGTGCTTTACATAATTACATAATTGTTTTAAAGATTAAAAAAAATTTAATTTTTAAAAAAATTTAAAAATCTATATATCTTTGAGAAGGGGAGAGACAGAGTGCAAGTGGGGGAGGGGCAGAGAGAGAGGGAGACACAGAATCCAAAGCAGGGTCCAGGCTCCGAGCTGTCAGCCCAGAGTCCGACATGGGGCTCGAACTCACAAACTGAGAGATCATGACCTGAGCCGAAGTCGGACACTTAACGGACTGAGCCACCCACTCACCCTTAATTAATTACATAATTAATCATGTCTTTGATTNTATGTGGTGAGTCCACATGGAGAGCTGGGCTTTCTTACAACATGGCGGCCCCAGGGCAGGGAGACGGCATACACGGGGGCTGAAGACTTCCAGAGCAAGTATTCGGACTAACAGGCTGGCAGCTATGTGGCCTTGTTGCAGTCCAGTCTCAGAAGTCAAGCAGCCCTGCTGCTGGCTACCAGCGAGTCCCATGCACAAGGTTCTAGAAGAGCAGGTGGTGCACGAGAGACTATCAGGACCATCTGAAGTGCCTCGAATCTGCTACAGATGCCAACTGGCCTTTTCTTTTTTTTTTTTTTTAATGTTTTTTATTTATTTCTAGGAGAGAGAGGGNAAATCTATATATCTTTGAGAAGGGGAGAGACAGAGTGCAAGTGGGGGAGGGGCAGAGAGAGAGGGAGACACAGAATCCAAAGCAGGGTCCAGGCTCCGAGCTGTCAGCCCAGAGTCCGACATGGGGCTCGAACTCACAAACTGAGAGATCATGACCTGAGCCGAAGTCGGACACTTAACGGACTGAGCCACCCACTCACCCTTAATTAATTACATAATTAATCATGTCTTTGATTCTTTCCAAGAGTTCAACCCTCCCATCAATATGGGGGGTGGGGGAGAAGCAGGCTCAGCCCAGTTGGGTACTTGGTCCAGTGAGTCACAGCTGAGCCACTATTGGAGAGCAGTTTTGTGGATTCAAAAGCTCCCATCCCTGAGGTGCACGGGGGGCTCAGCCAGTTAAGCATCCAACTCTTGATTTCAGCTCAGGTGATGATCTCATAGTCTGTGGGTTTAAATCTGCATTGGGCCCTGTGCTGACAGTGCAGAGCCTGCTTGGGATTCTCCCTTTCTCTCTGCCCCTCTCCCACTTGCACTATCTCTGTCTCTCTCAAAAATAAATAAACATTAAAAAAAATCTCCCATCCCTTACAGAGTGGTGAGGAAGGCCTTTCGTGAGGTTTGGGAGATTCTCTTTCTCACTCCCCTCCCCTGCCTCTCGCCTCTGCTATCTCTAATTTACTGAGAACCTTCCTATCCTGAAAGTCAAGGACAGCTCCTAAAGTTCCCCATGGGAGGGGCTCAGCGACAGGAATCTGGTCGCGGAGCTGTGTTCATATCACAGATGCCCTGTTTTCTGAGGCACACGTATTGGGGGAAGACACTATGGAGCTTGTGAAGGGGCTGCCCCTTAAGACATTCCTCGGCAAAACTGCTAAGCATCCTGACAGAACAAAATTGGAGGAAGAGGAAGGGACCAGTAAAGGAGCATCATTTTCTTGAATGCTGCCTATGGGCAAGCATCTCAGATTCTCCGATTATTCTAGACTGTGAGGTAAAGAGTTGTCAAGGATCTGTGGTGTGCCCCAAGAACTCGACTAGATGTAGGGTGACCCTATAATTTACCATCCAGATTGGGGCCCTTTTGGGAGACAAAGGGGTCACTATCGGAAATGACACCAGACAAAAGGAATAAATTGGGATCATCCCATGCAAACTGGGAGGCAGGTCTGGTCACCTAGGTGGGAGGGAAATCACATGCCCTGTGTTCTGGCTATCTATTGCTGTGGCACACCTCCCTCCAAAATCTGGCAGCTGAAAGCCACAATAATCCTTTTGTTATCTCTGTTGGTTTCTGTGGGCCAGGAATTTGGGAAGGGGTTGTCTGGTTCTAGCCTGGGGCCACCCAGGCCTTATTAGTTAGTTGCATCTGGAGCTGGAGTAGCTGGGGGTTGGCTAGAACCTTCTCTCTCTCTCTCTCTCTCTCTCNCTGACGCTTAACCGACTAAGCCACCCAGGCGCCCCGCCAACTGGCCTTTTCTAAGAGTACCCAGTTGGTCGGTCATCTGCGAAGGTGCCACTGAAGAGTTTAGGACACAGCAAATGCTGAAGTTTCAGAGGAAGCCTGGTCGGGTGGAGGCCTGGGCTCTGATCATGGCTTATTGAGCTAAACATGCTCAGGGGAAGGGAATGGAACTGTGTGTCAGCCGTACAAGGCTGGGTAAAGGGAATCTGGCCCTGCCTCGTGTGTGGATATATCCCAAACTGTTCTGGTGGATTCACCAAGGCCCGCTTGCGGTGATCTGTCCGCACGGCCAGCCCCTTTCCACCTGCACCTCCCTGTGGGCCTTCTGTGAACCACCATGGGGGTTATCACCCCATTTTATGGACGGGGAGGCTGAGGTGCGGCGAGGCGGCAGTGTTTTGCCTGAGGTCAGCCAGCTGGAAAAGGGGCAATTTGGAATAGCGAGCCAGGTGTGCCTGAGACCGAAGCCAGCATTCATACACAATTCCAAAGTCCGGAAAGGGCTTCTCATGAGGTTGGGGCACGCACTTGATGGCAGACCCAATGTGAGTTGGACATGACGTTATTTACAGTCTTTATTTGATTGCGCTTTAGTATGAATATGTATACATTTTGTTGTGTAAAAGTTAAAGGGTTTATGGAGTAACCTGAGCATCTGACAGAATGATACGGTGGACCTGTGGGGTATATTCCGTAATGTACAGTAGAGTCCCCATAAAGCCTTCAGGAAGTGTGGAGAGCTCTCAGTTATCAAATGTGTAGTGTCCCAAGGGTTTCAGATGAGGAATCAGGGATGTGCACCAAAATGTTCTGTCTCAGCGACGCAGAGACCACTGCCCCATTTTACAGATGAGCAGGGCTGAGGGCGCGGGCCAGAGTGCCCCAGGCCCACTCCGTAGAACCACAGCATTTTGCATCTGTTGACGGTGAGCTGGGAGGAAGGGAAACCTTTGAGTCACCAGCTCACCCCAGCCTCCTAAGATTCTTGTTGCACCAGTGAATTTTTTAAAAATAGAAAACCTGGAGGGATTAAAGCCCCAAAGGACGCTTCAAGTCCCCCGGGAGAAAGGGAGGCTTGCCATATGTTCTGATGGTCTGCATTCAGATTTATTTTTTATCTCAGCTGGATGTACGCTCCCCCATCACAGGATCAGCTCTCAGAATAGAGAGGTACCTGTTGAATCATCCACCCCACTTCCTGCCTCGTGCGGGCATCTCTCCAAGTGCTGAGGCATCCGCTTCTCTGCCGGGGCCTGAGATATATCAGGATTTGCAGCCCTGGTGACGGGAGACAAAATAGCCTCCCATTTCCTTCGGAACCATTTAGCGAGTTGAGAGAGTGCTTGATTGTTTCGATGGGATGAGGAATAACCAGGCCTCTCCTTGGCTCTTTCTCTCTGCCCTACGCTTGCTCTTCTCCTGATAGCTGGGGGTGGCGGGGACGAAGGCAGACACTAGTTTTGGCTCAGTCTGGGTGTTGAGCAAACAGGCGCCCCTCTCGGAACCTCAGGCCCACTTTCTGCAACACAGATGTTGTTCTCTTTCCTTCTACCTGCACTGGCTCCCACTGCCCTTAGGACTAGAAACTATGCCTGGTAGGTGCCCAGAGACACTTGTTGGGGCTAAGTGACTGCAGGTGATATTTGAGGAGGTCTCACAGGGCGATCCAGTACCATGGCAATGAAAACAGACATCCATGGAGACAGACTGTCTGAGTTTGAATCCAGCTTACCCCTAGCTGCATGGCCTTGAGGCAGTCATGCAGCTGTCTGAGTCTTGGCTTCCTCGTCTGTTAAATGGGTGGGATCCTAGGAAGCAGGTAGTGAGAATTGTCAGCTAATATGTAAAGAGCTTGAAAGAGGGCCTGGTGTACAATAAGCCCTTAATCCGTGCCAGTTGAATCAGCTTGGTCACCAGAAGCCTGTGGGGGCTTTGACCGGAGCAAGGTCTTGCAACATTTTAAAAGCGAGCATTGGTCACTTGTGGGGACCCAGGCCCTGTTTGGCCACTCAGTTCAGAGAGAGAACCAATCCTGCTCTCAAGTAGCTCAGAGTCTAGTGGGAAAGCAGATGTGGCTGATTCGGGTGTGCAATACCTATAAAGTGCTTCATGAAATATGTTTTGAGTCAGTTTTTAAAAAGCAGATTTCAGGGGCCCCTGGGTGGCTCAGTCGGTTAAGCGTCCGACTTTGGCTTAGGTCATGATCTCACGGTTTGTGGGTTTGGGCCCCATGTCGAGCTCTGTGCTGACAGCTCAGAGCACGGAGCCTGTCTTCAGATTCTGTGTCTCCCTCTCTCTCTGTCCCTTCCCTGCTCACACTGTCCCTCTCTGTCTCTCAAAAATGAATAAAGCATAAAAAAATTAAAAAAAAACTAAAAAGCAGATTTCACATGGAAATCCAGATTTTTGGTTTCTCTTATGACCTGGCAACATCGGCTTGGCTTTCCTGCGTGGTGACAAGAAGTTGGAGCAGAAAAAGTGCTATAGCATCGGTCAGGGTTTCTCTCCTTTGCCCCAGTCCCCGCTCTTCCCTACTGCCTCCTGGCTGCCGGTGTTCATGTTCACGTGTGCTTGCTGCCTGGCCCTTTGGGAATTTGCAGGTAAATTACAACGCAGTGCTGTGAATGCACTGGGAGCACGATGAGGGATGACAACTCAGCCGTGGGTGGTCGGGAAGCGCTTCCCAAGGGAGCTGAAGTCCCGGCTGCTGCTCTGGAATACCAGCCAATGCTGCAGAACACCCTTGTCTTTCTGGCTCAAGGATGTGACTGAATAGGGGACCAGAGTCCTCCGAGCTGGCGGGGATCTCTGACATAAAGCAACCAAGGCTCGGTGGCTCGTGTAGCCACACAGACAGCTGGTGGCACATCCAAGCTAGAACCAGGACCGTCAACCAGAAGCAGCCGTGGGCTTCTGCAGTTTGTTCTCTGGAATCTTGATTCCCTCTCTGCCACCTGCCTGCAGTGTGGCCGTGGGTAACTCATTTCATCTTCAACCTTGGTTTCTTTGTCTGGAGCATAGGGCTGAGGATTCCAACCTCAGGGGAATGTTCTGGGGCCAGATAATGAGAGAAAGGACAGGGGGACACTCGTAAGCTCCAGAGGACTCTAGGCCTCTGAGAGGCATCACGAACGTTGAGAAGTAGCCACCTCCTTTGAACAGATTTGGCACATCTTTTCGACATTCTGGGGACCCGTCCCCCACCTGCCTTTGCCATTCCAGCTCCTTTGCATGTAGGAGCATGCACAGCCTCCTTCCAGGCGTGGACCCGGAAAGGGAATGTTTTGGGATTCTCTGACTGTGGCTGTGAACAGGAGTCCAGGCGCAGAGCCCAAGGAGGCTCCCACGTTAAAAGGAGATGCTGAGACAGAGCTGGGAAGAAAGCCGACTTGCGTGGGGAAAAGAAGAGAAATGTTGGTAGTAACTTTGTTTCCTTCAAGACACCTGCCACTGCCCATCAGGGCCTATGAGACAGCATACGCTGTGGTTGACTACCTCGATTTGGGGGCCCCACTGCCCCGAGTTCAAATATCAACTTTCCTCCTTATTAGCTGAGTGTGCCTTTGGACAGACTGTTAAACTTCTGTAAACCTCAGTGTCTTCATCTACAAAATGGCCTTCTTAAAAGTACCTATTTTGTAGGGCTTTGTAGGAATTAAATGAAATTATATGGTGAAGGGTTTTTAGCACAGTGAGCAGCTTAATACATGTGAGATATCAATTGCTGTTACTGGAATAGTAATAAAACGTACATCGCGTTTGTACTGCCCTTTACCATTTATGAACTGGTCATGCTTTCTTTAGCCCATGTGACATTCACAACAACTCCTTGAGGTGGCCAGTGCAGGGATTGTGACCTCATTGCACAGGCGATAAAACTGGAGCCCAGAGAAGGCAGAAGTCTGCTCAAGGTCACGCAGCTTGTGAGTGGTAGGGCCAAGTTCAAGTCGTCTTGGATGAAGGATGAGCAGTGTCCTTCGCAGGCCCAGGCCAGGCCACCTGCACATGCAGCTGGGCCGCTCCTTGGGCACTCTGGTTCTTCCAAAGACCCATTTACGGAGAAATAATCCAGTGGATTTACCTGTTTAAACCCTTATTGTGCCTATTTATACGCTGAGCCTTATATCACCTCTGGGGGAGAAGAAACTTGTCCTTGTGCTCTGGTGTCAGACTGACTCTGGGCATCTGTCCTAAAATGACCTGGGCGGGGTTCCCAGCAGCCCCCTCCCAGCCTGACCCGTGTGTCAGAAGAGCCATGTGTTCTGAGTTCTGGCCACAGGATGGCGCTGCTCCCCAAAGCATGAAAAACCGAGTCCCTCACCGGGACTGCGTTTCCGAGGATCAAATATCTAAACCCCTACTGTGTGCAAGTCACCACGGTTGCTGAGGAGAGGGCTTCACCTATCCATTATTGTTATATTAAGATTATATAAACAACAACAGCAAAACCAGCAGCGCTGGTACAGGATGGTAGAGCTTTTTGAACCGTTTACATAGATTACGTGGTTCCATTTGCTAAATAATTCTGGTGCATTAGACGAGGTGAATCTTTCCACCCACATCCGAGGAGGAAATTGAAGCTCAGAGAGGGGACAGGGCTTGCGTAAAGGCACAGAGTAGAGTGGCGTGTGGTAGATTGAATGGGGGGAGACCAGGCATCGGTCTCCTCCACCCCCGTACTTGTCTGTGCGGACAGGGGGAATCTTAGTTGCCTCTCTGTCCCCATTCCTTCCTGTCCCACACACCGAGGGCTTCAGCAGACATCAGGCGGGTGGGCGCCCTCAGGCCACTCAGCCTCTAGAAGCTGCAGTGCTGCATAGCACACCAGCGCCGTCTGGGCACTCTCAGGCTGAGAGGTGCAGCGTCTGGGCTGGAGCCTGGGAAGAGACTTCAAAGAGAGGCCACTGCTTTCACTCCAAAGCCTGAGCAGGGTATGAGTGACTCACCACGATCCGGCCCCCGAAGCCTGCCGGGTGACAAAGTGGTCAGGAATGATTCATTCATTCATTCACTCATGTATTCATTCAACAAACACTCCCTGAGTGCCCGCTATGTGCTAAGTAGTAGGGATGCAGAGACAAGAAGCACAGCCCCTGTCCTCCTGGGACTTTCAGAGCCGCGGGGAAGACAGAGGGCAGAGAGCGAACAGTACAGTCTGGCAGGTGTTTCTTGGAGGTCTGTTCTAGGTGTCATGGGTGCGAGTGGGTCTACCAGAGGCAGGGGAGCAGGCCACACAGAGGAGGGAGCCTTTGGCAGGATCTTGACGGATGAGGCAAGTTTGCAGGTGACCAGGCAAGAGCAGCCTGGAGGTGGAGGAGGGGGGAGACGGTGGGGGTGGGGAGAGTCAGAGGCGATGTGTGTACATTTGAAGATGGGTAGGAGGTGCCACTGCAAAGGTGGGGGGCAGCCAGAGACGGCCTTGAAAGCCATTGTGGGGATAGTAAATCGTGTCTCATAGATGGAAGGAAACATTTCGAGACTTTTCATGATTGTGCCAGGAGCTGGGCTAAGCTTGAGGTCCAGAGTTGAGCACTGTGGTTCTTGCCATCAAAGAGTTCAGAACTCCAAGGAGAACATGGCCAAAGAGAAGACTCTCACTCACATTTACTGAGCGCTGACTATTTGCCATGATGGTGCTAACTGCTTCCTGAGCCCTGGCTTGTTACCTACTTTGCAAGGCAGGGACTATTATCATCTCCTTTTTTTAGATGAATAGCCCAAGACTGGAGTAAGTTGTCCAAGGTCGCAGAACTAGTAGAGTCAGGATGTGTCTTTTTTGCTTTTTGTTTTATTTTTTTTAAAGTTTATTTATTTATTTCGAGAGAGACGGAGACAGTGCAAGCGGGGAGAAGGGCAGAGAGAGAGCGGGAGAGAGAATCCCAAGCAGGCTCCAAAGCTGTCAGTGCGGAGCCCGATGTGGGGCTTGAACCCACAAAACTGTGAGATCATGACCTGAGGCAAAACCAAGACTTGGACGTTTAACCAACAGAGCCCCCCAGGCGCCCCGTCTTTTTTACTTTTTAATGGTCACCTTTACTAAAACGAATTCATTAATTGTTTTGTAGATTTTTTATGCATATGGTACAGAATTCAGAAGGTGCCCAGTGAAGGCGCTCTCGGTCACATCCCTGCTTCCAGCCCTCCCTCTCCATAGGTGAGCACTCTCACTAGTTTCTGGCGTTTTCTTCTGGAGATGTTTTATCCAGACTCAAGCCCAACGGGTAACAAAAGACAGGTGCATGCTAAGCACAAGCATGGCTTTTGGGGAGCAGCCTGCAGGGGACGGAGTCCTGACTTTTGTGGGTGTGCTTGAAGAGTGTTACCTCTAAATTATGGCTTCAACAAGGGGCAGGAGAGCTGGGAGGGCACGGGGGACACCGCAGAGGGCTGGGTTTGGCAGGGAGGACACGGTGACCGGATGGAGATGAGCATGAGGACCAGTGGCGCCTAGAGAAGTTTCAGCTTGCCTGGTGCACACCAGAGCTGGGCCTCGGTCCCTGGGCTCACAGCGAGGCCATGGACTTCAGGCTTCCGGGAGGGCTGGCCCTAGTGGCCAGCAGGGAGTTCCGGACAAGCCACTTCCCTCCCCAGGCCTCAGTGCCAGCGAGCTTCCCAGAGGTTCATCACCCCGTTGTTCCTGTGGAAGTAAAGGCAGGGTGGAGGGTGGGGAGCAGAAAGGCCCCGGCTGGAATGGGCTGGGGGCACAGGATCCTTTTCCAGAGGTTTCCAGGCAGCATCCGAGCAAACACTCACAGTGTGCAGAGCTCTCCCAGGCAGGGTGGGAGTCTATATGTAGATATAGTGTTACATGTTAGATCTAACCTATATAATGCCTGTAATAACACGTAATACATATGCTATTTTGTTTGACTGTCCCCTGCTTCTGTTTTGAAACCTGTTTTCAAAATAATGGGCAGGTCCTCTGGTGTCCTCCCTTTTTTCAGTGCTGAGATGGTCTCATCTCGGGCCCTGGGAGCCCCTTTAGGGAGGCCGCTGAGCCTTGTGACCCAGCCTGCGTAGTCTCTGATACCTTCCTGGCTTTCCGGAAGAACAAAATGTTCCAGATTCATCTTGTGCTTTCCTTTCCCAAGTCCTGGAATCTGCCATTTATCCAAGGACCCCTGGCCCTGGCTCCCTTCCATGAGAAATGCCATTTGGGGACCACAGTCTGGGTTGGGGAGATGGTGGGAAGCTTGCTAAGCTCTGGGCGAGGAGCCCACAGTCTGGCAGCTCCCTCCTCCTCCCCTGGAGGTGGGGGATTAGAAGTCCAGTTAGGTCTTTCCAGACCCGTAGGAGGCCGAGAACAAGCCGTAGGAAGTATTCGTACTGGGTACCTCTGGGCTGCAATGGCCTCGTGGAAGCCCACGGACCTGGATTCCAGCTCCAACTCTGCTGCTGTGCGTCTGAGTGACTCTGAGCAAGTGACTTAACCTCTCTGAGCCGTGGGATCCTCATTGGTCACATGGGGATAGTAGCACCTACCTCATGTTAGCATAAGGATGGCATGAGACACGCGTTTAGGTTTCTGACATCATCGCCCTGAGCAGGCACTCAGTGAATGTGAATTCCCTTCTTATCCCCATTCGACCATGTGACTTCAGCATCCCAGGAGGCGAGGACTGGATTACTGGGTGATTTGGGAGCTGGACAAGGGAGGTGGCTAGGGAAGAGGGAGAAACTGGGAAACAGAAGTTTGTGGACAAATAAATGGGAGGGGAGGCTCATTCAAAACAGGGAAGGGGGCACCTGGGTGGCTCAATTGGTTGAGCATCTGACTTCTGCTCAGGTCATGATCTTGCAGTTCTTGAGTTTGAGCTCCGTGACTGGCTCTGTGCTGACAGCTCAGAGCCTGGAGCCTCCTTCGGATTCTGTGTCTCCCCCTCTCTCTGCCCCTCCCCCACTCGCACCTGTCTCCCTCTAAAATAAATAAACGTTAAAAAAATTCAAAACAGGGAAGATGATTCCAATGGTTAGATCCACTTGGGAAAGGTGGTGAACCTCCTGTTGCCGGAGGGATACAAATAGAGGCAGAGGGACCATTGCCAGAGAAGTGTTCTTGTGAGAAGACTCCTGCATTGGCCGGGAGGTTGATCCATTCACTCAGCAAACTTTCGGAGTCCTGCTGGCCCTTGCCCAGCCCTGTGATAGGACAGGGGACGCCAAGGTGGATGGGACACATTCCCAGCCCCAGGAACTCCCAGGCCAGGGAATGAGCCGATCTCCAAGGTCCCTTCTACTCTGCGGTTCTGGGCTTCAACGTGTCCATGTCTGAGGCTTGGAGGGAGTTGGCTGGGGGTTTTCAGTATTGATCCCCTGGAGCTGGAGCTGGCTGGGGACCAGCCGGAGAGGACTCCGCAGTGTTATTAGTGCGGAGGACACGCTGTAATCTGTCAGTGTCACCCCGGTCACAGCTGGTGGGGGAGCCATCCTGCTGTTAACTCCTCCCTCCCCAGCCCCACTGAGCACACAACTTATATAACATCCTCCCCAGCACCCCCCATCTGTCCCTTTAGGAGGGAGAATGTCTTTCTCTGGTTTCTCCCCGGCATGAGCCCTCTGCCCCAGTCATGCTGATTTATTCAGTGTTTCCCAAACACACCAAGGACATTCCTACCTCTGTGCCTTCAGTTACCAGATTTCCCTACCAGCTACAGTCCCTAAATCCACTCCCATCCACCCATCCATCCATCCATCATCTTAGCATTTAAAATCCATCAATTTTTCTACTTATCCAGCCAACTATTCATCTAAACATCCAACCAATCATCCATCTATCCACCCACCCATCCAACTAACACCTGTCCACCTGACCAATTATCCATCTATCTACCCACTCACCCTCCATCCATTCAGCCTCACAATTCAGCTCAGTCCAATTCGTTCAACCCGACTACATTCAATCCACTTCAGTCCACCTTTATTCAATTCATAAGATGATGAGGCCTTGCCGCGTGCCGAGGAAGTGATAGTGAATCATGTCTCTACTGTCAAGGAGCCCATGGGAAGAGTCCTCCTCACCTTTCATGGCCAGCTTTGAGTCTTACCTCTGTTAGCCCTTTGCCAGTCCCTCAGGCAGAGCAACAGATTCTAAAGGACTGTCCTTGGGGAAAAAGTTTAGCCTGGTTTTTTCTTTTTTTTTTCTTCTTTATTTATTAAGACAGACAGAAACAGAGTATGAGTGTGGGAGGGGCAGAGAGAAAGAAAGGCACAGAATCTGAAGCAGGCTCCAAGCTGTCAGCACAGAGTCCAACGCGGGGCTCAAACCCACGAATCGTGAGATCATGACCTGAGCCGAAGTCGGATGCTCAACCAACTGACCCCCCCCAGGTGCCCCTTAGCCTGGTTTTCAAGCTAAGACAAGGAGAGAGACAGGGCATGGGAAGGAAGTGTGAGGCGAGCGGATGGGTCAGGGGTTTTGGTTGTGAAGGGAAGCGCTTCTATTCAGCTGTGAGCACTCTAGCAGACTGAGTGGGTACGTACTGGGGGATAAAATAAAGGGGGGGGGGCCAAGAGACCACTGTAAGAGAAGTGGATTCAAATGGAGGTTAGAATCGGGGTGCCGACAGACTGCCTGGCTTACTGTCGCGGCGCTACCATAGTCCTGCTGTGTGACGTTGGGCATCTATCTTAATCTCTCTGATCCTCATTTGTAAAATGGGGCTAATAAATAGGAATTATCTCACAATGCTGCTGTTAGCATTAGAATGTAAAGTGTTTACATTAATGCCTGACTCGAAGGGAAAGCTGAATAGATTTGGACACTTAACCAATTGAGCCACTCAGGTGCCTCAACTATGTTTTTTTAAAAAATATTTTTTTAATTTTAATTATTTTAGAGAGAGCTCATGAGCAGAGAGAAGCGGTGGGGGAGAGAGAGAGAGAGAGAGAGAGAGAGATAGATAGAGGAAATCTTAAGGAGAATCCACACTCAGCAAGGAGCTTGACATGGGGCTCTGTCCCACAACGCTGGGATCATGACGTGAGCCGAAATCAAGAGTCAACCCACAGAGCCACCCAGGCTCCCCTGGAGTACTCTACTTGTAGCCTCAAGTTGTTAATTATTATTTCATGTGTGTTTTCTCTCTTCTTCAGAGAGCATGAAATTGAGAAACAATTTTTCTTTTCTATAGCAACTGAAGTGCTGACTTAGACAATGAAAGCTACAGAATTGATGGTGTTTCCCTTCTTGCCTTGCTTGCCAGGAAGCTTAGGCTTTTTGTCATTTTGTTTCTCTCTCCCTTCCAAGGTTTTAGTTTTCTACCTTTAATATTGTCTTTATTTATGGGTCTTTTACAAAAAGTTCTTCCACTCGTAGGAGTTATGTAAATAGAGCTTAATGGAATGGAAAAGGGTAGATGGCAAATCCCAAGTATGTCATTCAAGTAAAGCTATGAGCTTCAGGAAAGGGATGTACCCCACTTCTTTTTTAAAATTTATTTTGAATTAAAAAATTTTAAAAAATTTACATCCAAGTTAGTTAGCATCTAGTGCAATAATAATTTTGGGAATAGAATCCAGTGATTCATCCCCTATATATAACACCCAGTGCTCATCCCAACAAGTGTCCTCCTTAATGTCCCGGGCCCATTTAGGCCCCCCCCCCCCCAACCCCTCCAGCAACCCTCAGTTTGTTCTCTGTATCTAAGAGTCTCTTTTGTTTTGTCTCTCTCCCTGTTTTTATAGTATTTTTGCTTCCCTTCCCTTATGAACATAAGGGAACATTTGTATCTTAAATTCCACATATGAGTGAAGTCATATGATACTTGTCTTTCTCTGACTAATTTCGCTTAGCATAATACCCTCTAGTTCCATCCATGTTGTTGTAAATGCAAGATTTCATTCTTTTTGATTGCTGAGTAATACTCCATTGTATATATATACCACATCTTTTTAAAAAAATTTTTAAATGTTTATTTTTGAGAGAGAGAGACAGAGTGCAAGCAGGGGAGGGGCAGAGAGAGAGGGAGATGCAGAATCTTAAACAGGCTCCAAGCTGTCAGCATAGAGCCCAATGTGGGGCTCGAACTCTTGAACTGTGAGATCATGACCTGAGCCCAAGTCAGAGGTTAACTGACTGAGCCACCCAGGTGCCCCTCTACGACATCTTCTTTATCCATTCATCCATCGATGGACATTTGGGGTCTTTCCATACTCTGGCTACTGTCGATAGCGCTGCCATAAACATTGGGGTGCGTGTGTCCCACACAAAACAGCTTGGATAAATACCTAGCAGTGCAATTGCTGGGTCATAGGGTAGTCCTATTTTTAACTTTTTGAGGAGCCTCCACAGTGTTTTCCAGAGCGGCTGCACCAGCCTGCATTCCTACCAGCAGTGCAAAAGAGATCCCCTTTCTCTGCATCCTTGCCAGCATCTGTCATTGCCCCCATTCTGACTGGGACATGCCTTACTTCTGTTTGTCCCCCTGTGGTGTCTAGCCCTGGCTCTTGCATTTTAAATTGTGCATAGAAAGCTCAGTGGTGATTTTCCCTTGTGGGTCAGCGGCTCTCCTTGCACTTTAAAATAAAATCCAAAGTCCTGTCTCCTGGGGACTGACCCCTGCCCACCTCTTCCCACTCATCTCCTGTCCCTTGTCCCTTGTTCATCAGGGATAACCATCTGGGTCATCTTTTAGGTCTACTTACAGGCCAAATTCTTTTCTGCCTCAGGAAAAGGAGCTTTGCACATTCTGTTCCCTCTGCCTGGAACCTTCCCTTTTCTCCCATCCCCTGGTTTTGCCTGGCTCACCCTCCTTACGCTGCAAATTTCAGCTGAAAGTGTCAGTGAGAGGCCTTCACCGACTGCTCTATTTAAAGAGGTTGCAGTGGGGCGCCTGGGTGGCTCAGTTGGTTACGCGTCCAACTTCGGCTCAAGTCATGATCTCGCGGTCAGTGAGTTCGAGCCCCGTGTTGGGCTCTGTGCTGACAGCTCAGAGCCTGGAGCCTGCTTCAGATTCTGTGTCTCCCTCTCTCTCCGCCCCACTCCCACTTATACTCGTTTCTCGCTCTCTCAAAAAATAAGTAAACATTAAGAAAAGTAAAGGGATTGCAGTATCTGAAACCATTATTACGCTGTATGTTAACTAACTTGGATTTTAGTAAAATTTAAAAAAATAAAATGAAAGCATTGCTTTCAAAATTTAAAAAAAAAAGGGAGGGAGTGGCAGTGTCTAACCTTTAAAGATGGTGCCTGATGTTTGTCACCTCTCAGCTGCACGCTGCTAATCCTATCAGGAGGTGGGACTCAGTGTCTCCTCCCCCTGCAACTAGCCTTGGGATTTGCTTTTTGACTTTTTTAAAATATTTACTCATTTTTTGAGAGACAGAGCATGAGCAGAGGAGGGGCAGAGAGAGAGGGAGACACAGAATCCAAAGCAGGCTCCAGACTCTGAGCGGCCAGCACAGAGCTGCACGTGGGACTCGAACTCCCAGACCGCAAGATCATGACCTGAGCTGAAGTCGGACGCTTAACCGACTGAGCCACCCAGGCACCCTTGTACTGATCACCAGAATATAGCAGAGGTGACCTGCTGAGGCTTCTGAGGCAAGTTTCTGCCACCTGGAATCTGGCTGCCCTGCTGGGAAGGGCCGGAGACACACGGAGGGGCCACAGGGGGCAGGAGTGAGGAGTTCAGGCAGACAACTTCCCTGAGCTCCCAGCCAACAGTCAGCATCCGCTACAGCCTTGTGTGTGAGCCTGTTCGGTCTTTCCAGCCCCAGCCATCATCCTGTGTAGAGCAGAAGAACCACCTAGCTGAGCCCTGGGAATTTTGAGGGATAATAAAATAGTTATTATTTTAAGCCACTAAGTTTTAGATGACTGAAGGAGAGGTCAAGCCCTGTTTGTTTTTGTTTTTTTTTTTATATCATTGCCCCACCTGGGTGGCTCAGTTGGTTGAACATCTGATTCTTGATTTCGGCTCAGGTCATGATCTCAGGGCCATGGGATCGGGCCCTTCGTCGGACTCTGCATTGACAGCGTGGAGCCTGCTTGGGATTCTCTGTCTCCCTCTCTCTGCTTGCTTCCAGCTCACATGTGCCTGCATGCAAGCGCTCTCCCTCTCTCTAAAATATAGGTAAATAAACCTAAAAAAAAATAAATCATTGCCCCAGTGCATTTACTTCATCGCCCTCGTGAAAATTTGTGATTATATAATTATTTGGTTCTTAACTTGCTAATTTTCCTGCTTCCCCTCTGGAACAGGAATTACAGGAGGTTGGGAGCGTGTCTGTCTTGATTACCACTGCCTCCAGCACTGAGCACAGAACAGCAGGTGAGGAGAGCTGAAGGAATGAAAGCACGGAAAGCATCAAGAATGGAGGATCGCGGGGGAGGAGAAGGGGGGAAATAGTGGGGGAGGGGGAGAGAGGCAAACCATGAGAGACNGAGGTGGGTGTGGCTCAGGCCTTAACCCTCCAGGGCTTTCACAACTCAGAATGGCAAACCCTTTCCTGGGGCGACCCTGGCACCCCAGACCCCAGGTCCCTGCCAGTGAGGATTTCCCCTCCCTCCTCCTTGCCCTTCTGCGCCCTCTGGAGCCCTCCACTAAGGCACCTGTGACTGCGCACTTTTGTATGTGTATGTGATGTAGACAGAACAGAGGAGTGGATGCGAATTAGGACTCTGGACACCGAGACCCTGGTGTTTGCCCCTGAGCTCTGCCACACTGTGGTACGTCTTTATGCCATGGCTATTTCTCTTTGAGTGTTCACCTATATAAATGCTTGTATGCACCGGGCACTGTTCTAATGCTTTTATTTTTTTATTTTTATTTTTTTAAATGTTTTATTTATTTCTAGGAGAGAGAGAGAGAGACAGCGTGAGCAGGGGAGGGTCAGAGAGAGAGGGAGTCACAGACTGAAACAGGCTCCAGGCTCTGAGCTGGCAGTCAGCACAGAGCCCGACGCGGGGCTCGAACCCACGAACTGTGAGATCATGACCTAAGCGAAAGTCAGACGCTTAACTGACTAAGCCACCTCGGCGCCCCTGTTCTAATGCTTTTAATTCGTGGCTTCGAGCCCCGTGTCCGGCTCTGTGCTTACAGTGCAGAGCCTGCTTGGGATTCTCTCTCCCTCTTTCTCTGCCTCTTCCCTGCTCATGCTCTCTCTCTCAAAATAAATAAACTTTAAAAAATCCCCGTTGCCCATTTCTGTGGTGTAAACATTCCCCATGGCCCTTTCCAGTGGCAGTGTGGCCTCCTGGAGAGTTGAGGGGGAGGCGTGGCTCACCAGCAGGTGGCAGTCCTGGCAAATGTCGGTGACAGCCTGTGGCCAGGAAGGCAGCCGGCAAAATTCCTCGGGGCCTGGGAGAAGTCTCTATAAGTGGCCCAGCCAGCTCTCTCCGTGACTGGCTTGGAAGCTGGTCCAAACTGATCCTCCTGGTTAGGCAGGTTACACCCGGGAGATAGCAGCCTTCCCTCCCCCACCTCCACCCCTCCTGCAGACCCTCCCAGAGCCCCAGGTCAGCACGAAGCCTGCCTGGAGCAGGAATGGAGAAGGGAGGAGAAGCAGCCCTTCAAACCTCCGTCACAAGGGGGTGCTGGGGACTGCGGAGGTCAGGAGACCGGGGCCAGGAGCCTGCGTGAAGCCAGTTCACTGTGCAGGTGTGGACATGTTGCTTGCCCTCTCTGGACTTCAGCAGTGCCTTTTTGCACAAAAAGATAGATCTTCTGAGCTCTTGGCCTCTTGTCTTGAGGGCTGGACCTGAGGATTTGAAATCTGCATTCAAAAGCCAGAGAGAGGCTGTGCTGAGCCCAGACTTGGGCAAGAGGGGCCCCTGCTCTGGGCATTGGGCTTTGGGAAAGCTCACTGTGGCCCTCCTCGGGCCATGACCCCCTCCACGGAGAGTGGGGAGGGGGGAAGAGTTCATAATCCAAGGGCACGTGCTTACCCTGAGCCCACATCCCTCTCTCAGAACTCTCTCTGGTGGCTGCGACTCTAGAACTTCTGCCCAAAGGATCCTGAGCCAACCTGAGGGTTGGTTACCAACTGTTTGGAGGTTGGGTTGCTGTGAGACGTGGTCAAGGAGTTGTTGTTTGGGCGGCTGTAGCTGGAAGGCGGGTGTGCTGGCTGGGATGGGCACCCCCTTTGTGCTGAACGGAGCCGGAGGGGGGAAGGGAAGGGGTCCGGGCTGGGGCTAGGAGCCAGGCTGGGTTTGCCGATGCCACTTTCCGGTATAGCCCCCAGGCCAGGCTGAGAATCCCACATTCCAACCTAGTGTTTTAGGTCATTGTGAAGAAATGTTTGCCAGGATGGAAGGGTGGAACATATTTTAAAGTTTGTTCATTCGATTTGTAGCCATTAAGTATTCAGGTTTATGCTTCGGAGGCTCTGTGTATACTCCTGCCCTGAGGCTTGCAAATATTAGGTGTGAGCTTGGAGGAAGAAATGCTTGTGGGGATGGGGTTGGGGGGCTTGGTGGGGTGGCCCGAACGGGCCTGGGCTGAATGGAGCAGGGGATTCTGAACATTGGCCAGTTCCAGAGTGGAGTCTTCTGGGGCCTCAGGGTGTGGGGACAGGCTTTTCTTAGGTCTGTGTCACTTGGGTCTCCTTTGCATACATCTCCTTTCTCTTGGACCCTAAGGAGACCTGTGCAATGACTTTGCTCCCTCCCTACATCTTATGCACTCCCTTCCCAGGGACGCCACCACCTTCCAGAGCTATGAAGAATCCTAGATCTATGTCAGGACTGGGGTCGTGACATCTGGAATCCGCCCTGGATAACACACATCCACCCATGTGTGTTATCATGGCCATTTCAAAGATCACATATAGGTGACTCTTCTGGCTTTCCAAATGAAAATATTAAAATAACCAGGCCAGTGAATCCCAGCTATTGTAATGAACGAGATTTCTGTGTTTCTTTTTTGGTTTTTGGTTTTTGTCTGCGATCTTGGATGTCAGTAGGAGAGAATGAAGCCCTTTTCTCTTTTCAGAACAATGTGTTACAATGTTTCATTTTAAACAAGTTTTGGTTCCCTTTCCCTTTTCCTGTGTGTCGTGCGTTGGGTTCGGAGTTTGTACCTGACCTTCTTAGTTCAGGATAATAAATTCGGGAAGGTGGGCCCAGAGAAGCAATAGAAAGAGAGGAAGGAAGCGGTGTACAATTTTGTCAACAGTGTACAATTTGCCAACGGATGAGTTCTTTTTTGTTTGCTTTTTAAATCTTGATTTGATTTTGAAATGCCTTCTTTCCTCCCCTCCTATTCAGTATGACAGTTTTTTTTTTTTTTTTAAGTTAAGAGGAACGAAATGAAATGTACTTAATGGATTTTGAGAGGTGTTTACAGTGCTCTTTCAAATAGCTGATGCTGGCAGTTTGTCCGGACCAGGGCTGGACATCAGCAGGCTGGCTCTTGAGCGGCCTGCAAACGGGGCCTTTCTCCCATGTTACGGATCAGATTCTTCTGTTGGCCTCCTATTAAATGGGCTGAATGTTTGTGGCCTCCTGAAATACATATATTGAAGCCCTAACCTCCAGTGTGAGAATATTTGGAGGTGGGGGACTTCAGGAGATAATGGGTTAGATGAGGTCAGGAGGGTGGGTCTTCCATTGATGGGATTAGTGATCTTACAGGAAGAGAAAGAGAGACCAGAGCTTGGTTCCCTGTAAGCACACAGAGAGAAGGTGGCCATTACCAAGCCAGCAAGAGAGTTCTTACCAGGAACGAAATCTGCAGGAACGGAATCTGATCTTGGGCCTCCCAGCCTCCAGAAGGGGGAGAAGTAAAAGTCTGTTGTTTAAGCCCCACCCCCCCACCCCCAGTCTAGGGCTTGTTGTGACAGCAGCCTGAGCAGACTAGGACATGCCCCATTTTGGCTTTCCTGTCTCTTCACGTTAGGAGAGACCCTGGGCCCCCCACTAGACCTTCCCCATTTGTCTCCCAATCCACAGTCCCCTCGGAGAGGCAGCCCTGTGCAGGGAGCCCTCTGAGTTCACCTGCAGGGTCATGTTCATTCCGGACTGTACACTTCCATGGGGAAAAATTGAAACCCTGAGTGTCACTGGGATATTGAGTGGGGCTGGTTTGTTCTAAGGCAAAAGAACTCAAGGACATCACGCTTGCCGTCTTCAAATATCCAAGGGACGATTGTGTTCAAAAGGGAAGGCACTCATTCAGTGTTGCTGGATTCAGAGGAAGAAGTGGATTGAAATTCATCTTGCAGAGGAGACTTTGACCAATGAACACTGCCCAGCCCAGGCTAGGCTGCCTGCGGAGGGAATGAGCTCCCTGTCACTGGAGGTGTGCAAGAATCCCTAAGGGATACTTACGAGGAGATGCATGGGGAGTGGGGACACTCTACTGCATGGCTTCTTCTTCTTATTTTTAAAAATGTTTTATTTATTTTTGATAGAGAGAAAGCACGAGTGGGGGAGGGGCAGAGAGAGCAGGGCAGTGGGGGNTCACTCAGGAGCCTCTAGGTCATGACCTGAGCCAAAAGTCTGCTGCTCAGTCCCCTGAGCCCCGGTGTCCCTCTACCGCATGGCTTCTGAGCCTCCCATCCCCCAGCTCTGAGACTCCACAGCTTCAGGATTGTTTAGTTGGGAAAGCAATTAAAGAAATCCACTGACGTGAGGACCAAGCTATAAAAAAAAATCTTTATTTCATGTACCAGGATTTTTTTCTTTTTTTTTTCTTTTTTAAGTTTTCTGCTTTTTAAAATTTTTTTTTTCTGTNGGTGCCCTTGACATCCCCACTCCCCGCTCCCTCCCTTGGGCCCCCTAGCCCTTTCTCCGCAGTGCTGGCGTCACCCCCCACCCAGACGGCTCCAGGCCCCAGCCTGGAGAGAAGCCCCCGTTATCCCAGAAACACTCCGCCAGGACCCAGAGAACCGGGGCCAATTTTCCTCTTTCGACAGCACCCGTTTGTTTGCTGTTTTCTTGGGGCCTCTCCTACTCTCTAGTCCTTCATCTTTGCAGGGTTGGTGGGGGGAGGGAGGGACTGCGATCTCAGCCCAGACTGAGAAGTGCTGGGTGGCCCACGACGTGGCTCCGCCCCGGGGCCTTCCGTGCACTTGGGGGCTGGGCCCCAGATGCTCCCCTTGCAGCCGCTGCTGACCCGGCAGGGCTTTCCTTTCCCACTTTCCACACTCTCCAGAGCTCGACTTTAGGAACTTCAGGCCCGGCCGGCGTGAAGCAAACCAAGTGGGAGCCACCAGCAGGGGCCCCCGCTTTTAGCAGAGTGGCTCACAGGCTGGGCTGAAATCCGCACTCTCTCGAGAAAGCCGTCGGGCGTGCGTGAGTCCGGACTGGCCTTTGCTGGTCTGGGAAGAAGGGGGAGCGACACCGGGCTGGACGGCCCAGACTTTAGTCCTTGGTGCCAGCTTAATTTGGGGGCTTGGTCCTCAACCAGCGACCGAACTTTCGGTAAAGTCATCGCCAACGTCCCCTCGACCTTAACCCCTCCCAGCAAACCTCAGAGGACCCTCTTTTTCCCTGACCCCCAAAGGCAGTGGGGAAGGCCTGGCGGCTAATCTCTTCTCTCAGAGAAGCCCCCTTCACTCCCTGTGGCTGGGTTATGGCACTAAAGAAAGGGGACACCAAATGAAGGTGACTTGGGGGACCTCTGGTGCTTTCCCCCTCTCTGTCTGAATGGCAGGATACGTTTGCTCACATGTGTGTGTTTTTGCTCTGACATCGGATGTGGGGGCAGGGGCTCGGGAGCACAGTGAGGAGGCATATGGTGTGTGTGTGCGTGTGCGTGTGTGTGTGCGCGCGCGCGCGCGCGCGCGCCTGAGAGGCTGACTGATGATTTGGGAATGTTCTCAATGTCTGGGGGCTGGATGGCAGCTATTTTGATCATCCTTGGCATCTTCCTCTGGCCAGGTGGCTGATCTTAAAAGTCATCGACACCAAGAATAAGAATGGGCCTTTTGGAGCTCACGTAGGGCAATCCCGATGCTTACACAGGGGGAAACTGAGGCCCAGAGAGGCCATCGCAGCAAGGGATTCCAAAATCCAGAACTAGATTTTAGACTGGGGCCCTTTCCATGCATGTGAATGCTGTGTGTGCACGTGCTCGGTTGTTGTCAATGGCTTTGAAAGGCATGAGTCAGTGTTCTCTGAACCTTGCCTCGGGCTGTGTATGGGAGGGAAGAGTCTAGATTCCAGGGTGTGATTGGAGCACAGGGCCCGGAGGAGTGTGTATGTGTGTGTGTGTGTGTGTGTGTGTGTGTGTGTGTGTGTGAGTGAGTGGGTGTCCGATCTGCTTCGCGTAGACCGGGTTCTCCATCCTGACTCTCTCTTCCACATTAGCAGCACCTTCCTGGTATAAGGAAGAGATCTTTCCTCACAGAGCCTCCCTGCTGCTCCCCCGGGGCCTCCTCCTCTCCATCTCCCTCCCCCTGAGCCCAGCCCTTATCTCTTGCAGCAGTTTTGTTTTGTTTTGTTTTTTAAATGAATTTGGATATTTGTTTTCTGTTTTCTCTTTACAAGTTCCCTGCTAAATTTTAAGTCCCCCAACCCCACCCCATTGTTTTGTTTTCACAGTTTAAAGCTGGAAAAGAATTAAAAGAAAAATACTATCTGATTTTCTTGCAAGTAAATCCACTTATTATATATATACATTTATTTATAGTCTGTGGTTTTTTTATTAAAAAAAATCACCACTTGTTTTTCCTTTTTCTTTTGTAAAAAGAAACCTTTTTGCAGTGTCGTTGTTGGACTCGCTGGGCCCCGGAGGGGGGCTTCAGTGAGTCCGAGGACCCCTAAAGGGTCAATGAGCCCCCTTCCCAGGGGACCGGGGGCCTATGAGTCTAGGGGTCCACCATCGCCCCAGGGTCATCAAGTGGCCCTGAGGTGAGAGGTGAGGAGGGAGAGCTGCTTGATATCCCCCTGGGGGGTGAGCATCCCCTGCTCCTAAGGACAGGAGCTTGGGGTGGTGACCCCAAAAACTCACCCTGAGGATTCCAGGTTTCTGGGCATCTCACAAGCCAAAGGCAGCCGTCCCCTCTCCTTCCCCTCCCTCAAGGCCTAGGAAGTCATCACAGTGGGTTAAGGACCATTAAGGACTGGGAACTTGGGGGCTCGGCAAGCCCCAAGTGCACCGCCTCCAGGCACCTTTCGGACAGGAGGGACCTAGCACTCTAGGGTCCCCTGGAAGCCTACAATTGCCCCATCGATGCTGGGTGGAGCCGGCTCGCAAGCCTCGGAGCTTGCCCAGCGTTCCTGGGGCACCCATCCAGAGGCTCCGGGGACCTGGCAGTGACCGAGGGGCTCACCTGGCCCCGGGGCCCCTGAGTCTCCACCCCCCCACTCGCCCAGGGAGGCAGAGCCCGCTTGGGGTTAAAGAGAACAGAAAAGTTAACTCTCCCGCATTAAAACAAAAAGTAACATAAACCCCTGATAAATGCAGAGAACATCCCCCTTCCTTTCCGCTCCTTCTCATTTTTTGCTTTAATGTTATCTTGGTTCCCTTTTATTTTTTCGTTTAAATTGGTTTTTATTAAATGTTAAAATAATGGTACATGGGAAATCATGCATTTTCTTTTAGATTTATTTTCTATTTTAAATTTTTTATCCTCTCTCGCTTTTTTTTTTTTAAGTTTGTTTTTCTTTCCCTCGGTTAATATTTTGTCACGTCTCCTGTCGTTTTGCTTCTTTGTTCCTCTTATAGTTTGTTCTTTTTTTTAAAATTTACTTGCTATGTTTTTCTCTTTTTTTGTTTTTTTCGTTTTTTTTGTTTTTTTGTTGTTTTTTGTTGTTTTTTGTTTTTTTTGTTTTTGCTTTTGGAAGGTTTCCCCTCCCCTTGGATGGTTGGGTTCCCGCCCCCGCTGCTCGCCGCACTTCCCGGCGCTGGCGCCCCTCCTGCGGCGCCCCCAGGCCCCCCCGCACCCCCTCCGCGGGCTTCATACGGGGGTGGTCCGGCGGTTGGCTGTGTTGGAGTGGAGAGAGTCTTTGTTCTCCTTCTGGATACAGTTGTGGACTTGGAGGAAGCTGTTATCCCTGTCGGAGTTGTAGGTGGCGGTGGGCGTGGTGGCGGCCTTCAGGGGGTCCCTGCTGAGGGGGTACATGGAGATCTCCGTGGACGGCAGGGTGTTGAAGCCCTTGATGCCCACGGGGGAGGCGTCCCTGGAGTGTGAGGGCTCGGTGGAGCGCGAGCTGGAGCGGCTTCGGCGCTGGTAGCGGTAGCGGTAGCTGGGGATGCGGGTGATGGCGGAGGCCTGGAGGTAGTCCGTGGCGCGGGCGGTGGCCCGCAGCTGTTTGTGCCGGTCGATAAACATGTGCACGGCCAGCACCCCAACCATCTCGGCAATGATGAAGGACAGGGCCCCGAAGTAGAAGGACCAGCCGTACGAGTAACTATTCTTTTTGGAGTCGCTCTTGGAGGGGTCTCCGGCATTGGCAGATATGTACACTATGATGCCAATGATGTTACTCAGACCTGCAGGGCGCGGAGTCGGGGGGAGGGGGGCNTGAGGGGGTTGACGGGACCGAAGGCGGGGGGCAACTGGAGGGCCTTCCCTGATTCGGAGTTTTCAGAGTCAGTGCTCTAAAGTGATACTGGCAAGCATCACCTTAATATTTTATCGTGCCACCGAAGAGAGCCACAAACGGGAAGGCAATTGGAAACAAAAATACGGCAAGGGGGAGGGGGGAGACAGAGGCATTCTACAGCGCACTGAGTAATAATAACGGGTACTGTTTATTGAGCGTTTGCTACCTGCCTTCACTGTTGAGGGCGTTTCCAGGGGTTTGCAAATGAGGAAGTGGATCGCAGAGAGGTTAGGTAACCTGCTCAAGGCCGCACAGAGGTTTGAAGCTGGTATGGCAGGGGGTTCTGGCTCCTGGAGCCAGACTGTCTGGACTCAAAGCCTTTGGCAAGGTAGCCTTAGTCAGAGTTTGCAGATCTGTATAATGGGGAGAAGGACAGGACTCTTTGCTCTTGCAGGAGTGATTGAATGACTTAATCCATAGACAGGATTAAATGACTTAATACACATGAAGCTGTTGGGGGCCGGGGTGTGGCAAGGACTACTTAAATGTTCCTCGTTCTTATTAAATGGCTCATCCTACAGCCATGTTCTTTCTCTGACATCTGTAGCAACGTGACCAGTCCTGTAACGGGCTGAGGTATGTGGTTTTAGGTACCTGCCTGCACCCAGGGGTGACAGAGAGGGGACAGGGCAGTGAGGCTAGGCCCAGTATGCTGAGAGGGACCTGGGATTTGGGCCCTTTTCTTAAAGGTGGGAGGAAGATGGGCCATTTGGGCTGAGAGACAGGGTCTGGGGATGTTCCTGGGGGACTCAGTGGNCCGCCTCCCCTATGACATGACAAGTCCTGGGGTTCCCTCTTCTCCCCCCCTCCTCTCTGTTGAGTCCCCTTCCCAGCCGCTGAGCACCCCAACCTCAGCCTTTTTCCCGCAGGCAGGCCTGGGCTTGGCCCGGTGCGGCTCCGTGGCCATTACCTGCAGACACGAAGAAGATGCCAGCGCTCAGGATGATGTTGTGTCGAGTCTTGTAGAACTCGCTGGCCGCGATGCAGAGCCCACCCATGAAAAGCAGAATCACACTCAGGATTGGGAAGATGCTTGAGGCCCTCACGGCCCCTGCGGACACAGAGGGTCAGGGAGAGAGAGAGAAGGGCACAGCTGTGAGCCAGAGGGACGCCAGGGGGAGAGAGGAGCATGGAGTGTGGGTGGGGGAGGGGGAGGAAGCCACTGCCCAGCTCCCAGCCCTTCACGGGCTCCTCTCTGCCCACAGGACCAAACTCCAGGGCCTCCTGAGGAGGGCCCTATGTGACTTCTCCCCTGGGGCTTCATGCCTCCTGGTCCCCATGTCCCCTCCTGTCTAGCCACAGCACCCTGCCCACGCCATGTAATTGCATGCCTCTGACTTTTGACATTGTAACTTTTCTTACTAGAATGTCTTTCCTGCTCTTTTTGACTCCGCAAACTTCTAGTCATCCTTTAAAACTCAACTCAGGGGTACCCGGGTGGCTTAGTGGCTTTAGGTGTCCGACTTCGGCTCAGGTCCATGAGTTCGTGCCCCGCGTCGGGCTCTGTGCTGACAGCTCCGAGCCTGAAGCCTGCTTCTGATTCTGTGTCTCCCTCTCTCTTGCTCACTCTCTCTTTCACTCACGCTCTTTCTCTCTCAAAAATAAACATCAAAAAAAAAAAAAAACCCAAAAAACAAAACCTACCTCAACTCAATTCGCCTCTTCTGTCAAGCCTTCCCTGACTTCCTAAGGCAAAGTTATTGTCACTTCCTCTGTGCTTTGGGGCACACGGAGAGGCAGCGTGTTACAGAGGGAGCCCATAGCCTGCATCTGAATCTGGCGTTAGCATGTGTTAGCTGCGTAAGTTTGGGCAAGTTGTCGCTCTGTGCCTCAGTTCCACCGTCTGTAAAATGGGGATGGATGGTAACAGCACCCGCCTCCTGAGATTGCTGTGAGGATTAGATGCGTTGATTCTGATAATGCACTTAGATGAATCTCTGCGGGTATGTGGTTAAACTCTGGTTAAGTAATAGTTAATACAGGAAAAATATGTTTCTACATATGCTTTCACCATAAGCCGTGGGATCCCATGAAGGCAAGGACCGCGGCTTTNTCTGTCCCCACCACACCTAGGTCGGTGTCAAAGACACAGTAGGTCTCCCATACAGGCTCGCTGAGTGAATAAAGGTGGTGAGGTGGTCCAGAAAGAGGAAGAAGCAGACATGTTGCCAAGAAAAGAAAAAGTTAAAAACAAAAACCAAAAAACGCCTTCAGAATGAGGTAAGAAGGAAGGACTGACAAACAGACAAGAGGAAAGAATGTCTTCAGGAACATTTTCCACCTGCATGTAAGAGGGAGGACAGGGGGACGCAGGTGGCTGAGGGCAGGGGAAGGCAGCTGGGGGAGGGGCAGCCCAGGCAGGCAGGCTGTGTGTGTGGGGGGGGTGGGGGACATGTCNTCTGGGTGCTTGTGTGAAGAAAAGGAGGTTTTCCTTTCTGTGTTTGGGTTGTTTAAATGGCTTCTGAGGGAGTTGGGTCCTATTAGGGGGCCTGTGGGCTCAGCCCTGGGGGTGGGGGTGGGGGTTGGCTGGGGATGTTGATTTTGGAGAGGAAGGTGCCAGGAGTCCAGCCTTCCCTGCCCCCCCCCCCTTTTGGGGGCAGTGTGGCCACGAAAATCTGCAGAGAAGAGAGTTTTTCTGTATAGAACTTGAGGAGTTTTTCTAAGAGGAGTTTAGCTAGTTTGCTGCGATGTGGGATATAAAACACCTCCTCTCTCTTGCCTGTGGGTCTTCAGGAAGTCTCCACTGCTTACTGATGCTGTTGGGCAAGTGGATTATTTTAGGGGGACTTGAAGAAGGGTGAACCTGAGCTGGGGTGAGAGGATGAGGCACCCGGGGGGTGCAGCTGGGTTACTGGGCAATCTGGCTCCCTTCTCCCGCAGACAGGGATGGGCCACCTTCCCCCCAACCTGAGCGCTCTCCCCCTGCAAGTCATTTTAAGAGAACTGTTATGTCCCTAACCTGAGCTCCCCTCCCCCACATCCCTGCACACGCACACAGGATTGCAAGATGCCTGGACTCGCACAGTCAATGCTGCCTGAATCGGATTCATTAGCACAAGGGGATGGGGGAGCTTACTGAAGACTCAGGAGAGAAGAGAGAATCTTTGATAAGCACCGACTCTGTGTCTAGTCTTGAAAGAGCACCTGACATACATTCTATAGTTTAATCCTCATAACAGCCCCATGGGCTGTTTTTACACAGTTTATAGACAAGTTTATAGACAAGACCCAGTTTATAGACAAGTAAAGTTCAGAAAGGCATAGTAACTTGCCCAAGGCAGCCCAGCTAGTGAGTCAGGATTCAAGCCCAGATCAGCCCAACTTTTGGACGATCCTGTACTCTCCCTCAATGGGGCTTCCAAGGAGCCTGGGAAGAGATTTGGGCTTGGGCTCCCAGCGATGCCACTCACTTGCTCTGTGGCTGAGGCCGCTACCTCGCCCTCTCTGGTTTGCCCACGTACAAAGAGGGTGCTGACCATTAGATGATTTCTCATGCCGCTGCCCTCTCTGTGTGGATATGATTTCTGACCAGCTGGGAAAGGGGGATGACGACAAAAAGGAAGGAGAGGTTGGCGTGACTTTCAAGGGGCAGCGGCAGTGGCTCAGATGAGCAGAGCGAAGGAGGAAGGACTCCAGTCTTTTCCCTCCGAGAAAGAAAGCAGGTGTTTCCTGCCCACCGAATGCCTGTGTTTGGCACACCCAGCCCGCACCGTCTGAGCAAATGCTTCACAGGCAGTCAGCGTTTGATGTCCCTGCCCGCAGAGACCGGATGTCCCAACCCAGCCTTCCTCCATGAACGGGGCTGGAGGGAGAGGTCTGCTGTGTTGCAGGCAGCGGGGAGCAACGTGGAGAAAATGGGGGCCACTTCAGAAGGTCCCGAGCAGCTAAGGGTATGCCCTGGAGCGTGGCAGCCAGCGAGCAATGTGGACAGAAGCCTCTCCTGCCCAGCAGAGCCCACTCGAGCACCAGCCTCCCCCGGGAGAGGTCTGCCTCGTATGAAGGTGATGTGGACACTGGTAAACAGCACCATACCTAAGAAGGCTGGAGTTTGCAGGACCCGGATTGAGCCTGGGCAGGAAGCTGCCTTAGAGCCAGCAGGGGCTCTTGCATTGGAGAAGTTTCTCGAAAGTTCTTTTCTTTCTGGCTGGGCAGTGTCATGGGCTGAATGGGGCCACCCAGATGTTCCAACATTATTTGTTTTTGAGAGACAGAGTGAGACACAGTGTGAGCAGGGGAGGGGCAGAGAGAGAAGGAGACACAGAATCCAAAGCAGGGTCTAGGCTCTGAGCAAGCGTTCAGCACAGAGCCTGCTGTGGGGCTCAAACCCACGAACTGTGAGATTGTGACCTCAGCCAAAGTCGGACGCTTAACCTACTGAGCCACCCGGCTGCCCCTAGATTCTATGTTTTAACAAAAGCATGTCCCAGCAGTCATGTGCACGTGGAAGTTTGAGAGGCACTCTTGTCAAGGTTAAGTTGGACACTGGCTGTCCTGTTTCTACCCTAGAAAGTGTACAACAAAAGGTACAATTTTTATTATTTCTATTGTCCTGCCCCCTTCATCCAGACACTACTTCCCCATGAATTGTCTTGATTTCCACTGAAGCTGGTGTGGTTTTAGTGCTAAAATCTATCACGAGGATCAGAAAGTATCTGGTTTATTCAATGAGCAAACGTGTATCGATCTCCTACGAGTAAGCATGTGGAAGTACGCTGTACTTACCAACAGTTTTGCAGCCCTTCCTGTGTGCCAGGTCCCATCCTAAGTGCCTTATATGGATAAACCCACTTAAACCTTATACCAGCCCCATGAAGCCATGGCCTTGGCATCAAGGAGATCACAAATACCTAAAGCAGGTATATTTACTGTAAAGGGACAGGTAGTAAATATAATATTTCTGCCTTTGCTGGCCATATGTTCTCTGTTGCAACTACCCAGTTTAGCTGTGGTAGCATCAAAACAGCCTTGGGCACTACGTAAACAGATGAGTGAGGTTCTATTACAATAATACTTTATTTACAAAAACAGTCAGAGGGCCAGATCTGGCCGACGAGCTGCAGTTTGGCCATTCCTGGCTGGGAGCATACTACGCTGCACTGGGGAAGGGCCACATGGTCCCAGAGCGGAGAAGATGCTTCACTTTTAACTAGCTGTGGGTCCAGTGAATAAATACAGACTGAGTGCCGGCCCCCGTACCAGCTTCCAGACTGGGCATGGGAGACATAGGAGCTTAAAAACAGGCCTGGGCCATGTCTTCATGGGGCTTACATCCTCATGAGGTATACGTCATCAGGTCATAACACAGATAAATATGTAATTATCAACCAGGATAAAGTGCTATGAGAGAAAGGTACCCATATGACACCATGAAGGTGTGTGACAGGCTAATGTCACATGCAGATGGCTAGTGTTCATTGAATGGTCAGTGTACCCCAGGGCTGTTCTAAGCACTGTGCATCTATTAACTCGTTAGTTCTCATTACAACTCTGTGACATAAGTACTTTTGGTTATGCAGCCAAAACTTGTGGCACAGAGAGGCTAAGCCATTTGTCTGAGTCCACCCAGTGAGGAAGTGGAGAAACTGGGTTGTGAACCCAGGCGGTCAGCTTCGAGGGTCTGTGTGTCTGACCACTGCCCTCCCCTGCCTTCAGGCGTGCACTTCTTGCCACTCAGAGCGTCCTCTGAGCTCACGTGGGCATCAAGGAGGGCTTCCCCGAGGGAGCGATGCTGGGGCTGGCGTCTGACAGATAAGGAGACGCTAACAGGACAGAAGAGAGGTGGGGTGTGAAGCATTCCAGGGAGAGGAAGCAGCGTGTGGTTTCCAGGGCTGAAGGAAGCATCCTTGCTCGGGGAATTGGAAGATTCTGGATCACACAGAGCCAGGGAGAGCCTGGGGAGCCCTGAAGGAAATGAGGCAGGCCAGGGTGGGGGGCTCATGAGGTACAGGCTTGGGGCACAGAGCTGCGGTGTGGGCTGAAGCCGTAATGGGGAGGTGTAGACACGGAGGGGAGCACAGAAGCACCTGTCTGTGGAAGAGTGGAGGGCTTCACGTTGAGGCTCGGGCGCCCCAGTGTGTAGTGGTGACTCCGGAGGGGGCTTCTGGGGTCCTGTGGTGTGCCTGGCTTCCACTTCCTTGTCTGCATTAGGTGATGTCTAGGGTCTTGGCTGTCTCTGTGTCCCCCAGATCTCCCCACAGGGTCCACTCAGCCAGCCAGGCCACGGTCTCTCCTGTCCCCTGTGGCAGTCATGGCCTTGGATTAAAATGGCTGTCTTCCCGGGTATGTGGAGGGCAGGCTCCCTATTTTCTGGGCGCAGTGCTCCACTCTTTGTGTCTGTTCCCACCCCCCACCCCCCCGGGGTTTGGTCCATTCCAACAAGACAGGATCTGCGAGGAGCTGGCTCAGGAGAGGTTTCTGGGTTCTTGGGCCTCTGTTCCTCGCTCCCCTCCACGCTGTGATAGTTAGGGTGGCCAGGACACAAGCGTATGGGTGTGTGAGTGTGAGAGAGGTGGGGAAGGGGAGAAAGGAGAGGAAGGACAGAGAGAGGGAGAAGGTGTTCCTGGAGGAAGGAGGAAGGGGATGATGATGGATGAGGGGAGAGAGAGGAGCTGAGAGCGGTGGCTTGGGAGCCTGGGCTCCACATGGGGCCTCCTTGGAGCCCCATCCCAGCCTTCCCATAGGCAGTGTGGCCTCCGTGCCTCTACTTGCTCGTCTGTGTAATGGGGACACCAACAGCACCTACCTCCCAGGGTGTTGTGAAGGAGAACGCAGGTAAGGTATAAAGTAGTCAAGTGTGTTCTATCTAATGACATAAGGAAAAGAGTTCCGGAAGCCCCGGGGCTTCCTTGGTGGGTGCCATCCCCATCCGCGCAGGCACCAGATGCTGTCCCGTTCCCGGTTGTCTCCAGGGCTGGTGATCAGCAGCACCAACACAGGAGGGAGGTAGCCTGCGTGCCTCCGCTGGCTCTGCTGCCTGCCCTCAGGAGCCTCAGTCGTCCCCCCTGCGACAGGGAGGTCACGAGCACACCGAGCTCATAGCCTGCGATGAGGAGAATAGCGTCTGGTATGTGCCAAGCTCCAGGAGACGTTAGTTCTCATCGTGGCAGGAGGACCGTTGCTGCTTCTTGTGGGGCCCGGATTGGTGTTGAATACAGTGCAGGTTGCAAGTCAGGACTGGGGTGGGGAGTGGGGAGGGGGGGCAGTCAGCGTGCTGGTTGCCACCAGCACATAGAGAAACAACCGTGACAGAATTGAAAGCGTCGGCATGCGTGGAGTGCTCGAGGTCAGAGAAACATGTGCTCTGGTTGCGTAGAGGTGAGTGAGTAGGGGTAATGGCTTAGGATGTGCCCAAATCGCAGTGTGACCAATGGGAAATACAGCTCCCATCTCCTGGACATAACATACAACACACACAGACACAGACACAGACACACACACACACACTCTCACACTCTCATGCACACAGCCTGCAGGGACTTGCAGACACACATTCAGACAGACACTCAGATGCATGGACACACAGGCACCGAAGGGCACGGAACGCAGCACAGACTCCCACCCTTGTGCACAAAGAACGACGCACAGATGCACACCGACAATCACAGGAAGTCACATCTGGGTCACCGCTGCCTCTGTTTGTCACCCGCTTTCAAGCTTTGGGTAAGGAAGGATAGGATGGGTGGGGGGCACCGTGGCAGACACATTGATGGCCCCCCAGAGCTGGCTGGGAAAACCAGGTCTGGTCATCATTTGTTCCTGGGTAAGCTAGTGACAGACGGGTGAGCTAGGGACACACTAGCCACCCCTTTGTGGGGCCCAGATGTCAGGAGGCCCAGGGTGGTGACGAGGGCCTGTCACTAGAAAGTCCCTGGACCCTCTGTTCAGGAGAAGCTTTGGAACTCCTTAAATATCCATGGAGCTTGGGGGGAAAGGCATACATTCATTCACTCATTTACTTGTCCCATCAGATACTGATGGGGTGCCTTCCTTCTGTCGGGCTCCCCAGGAGGCCTGAAGCTTGGCCTGATGGCTTGAGACAAGTGAGCCCCACTTTCTGGCCACCCCAGGAGATGGGCTCTGCATTCCTGTCCACGCCTTCTGCCATGCTCTCTTCTCCTCCTCTTCCTCTGCTCTAGATCCTCTGTCCAGCTGGTGGAGCAAGGATGGTAGGCGTGACCCGGGCCACCTACTTGCCACCCTCCTCAGCCCCCTTCCCTGGGGCCTTCTCATCTTCCTGGCCTCTAAATCTTTTTTTTTTTTTTTTAAATAGTTTATTGTCAAATTAGTTTCCACATAACACTCAGTGCTCATCCCCACAAGTGTCCTCCTCCATGCCCATCCCCCCCTCCCCCCACATCCATCAGTCCTCAGTTTTTGTCAGCATTCAAGAGTCTCTCATGGTTTG